>NW_023276484.1:0-209562 GCF_013357705.1 Chelonus insularis
ACAATTTTTCTTTTCAAAAAACAAAGAAAATTTTTAAAAACTTCAGATCAATGAAAAGTCTAATGAACATGAAAATATAATGCAATTCTTGGACAGATAATCAATTGGATATTGAATTTTCATGTGTTATTTTTTAATTTGAGAAATTATTGTAATGGTATTGATTTTCGTTAGATTTTAATTTAACTGTAAATTAACTATTTTGTAGCACAGTAATAATTTCAATTATCGTCGAGAACCGAGAATTTTTCAATCGCAAAAAAATATTTTGATTACATAAACACGAAGGTTTAATTGATTGTTATTAAATATTGCAAACTGTGGAACTTCAATTAACAGATATTATATTTTTATTGTTCAATATAATTTTTACAAATTGTACAAACCAATCCATTTCATTTGAATTTTGAGTTTGTAACGAAGTTACATTTTTAAGGCCGATATTATAGAAAATTAATTGGTCTGATGAATCGATAATCAGTAAAATCATTTTATCGACCCATGAGAAATAGCGCGAAATTTAAATTATCGGCGAAGCCTATTAAAATCATGTAGTAGAGAGAGAGGGTCATAAGTAACGTAATAGATCTGAGAGAGAGAGTTATTGTGATGATCTTGTTGCCATGACGACTTCCCCACGCAACCCACCACAATAGTGGTGGGGGATAGCAAAGTGGGCGGAGTCAAACAGTATAAAAGAGCTGGATTTTGCGGAGATCGTCACTTCACCTGTCTCCGAGGTACTAGACCAACGAGACCGACGAGAGTAGTAGCTCACGTCGTACAATACAGAGTTGTAGCTCTGGCTAAAGGGTTGTAGCCTTTTAGTTGCCCCGGAGAGTAGAAGCTTTCCGAAAATAGGAATTGGAGGGTTGAAGCCTTCCAGCCAAGAGTTGGTGCTCTTGGTTTTAGCTAGCGATCGAGAGTTGGAGCTCACGATCTTGGACCGTGTAGGAGTCGAAGCTCCTCGCCGACGAGTTGTAGCTCGTCAGCTATTCAGGCAAGGTTGTAGCCTTCCCTCGAAGAGTTGTTAGCTCTTCGAGTATCCCGGACGAGTTGTAGCTCGTCCTCACTTAGATAGGGTTCTAGAGTTAGAAGGTGAAGAGTCGTAGCTCGCACCTATACCCCCTAGAAGAGTTGGAGCTCTTCGTCGACGAGTTGTAGCTCGTCGATTATTCAGGCAAGGTTGTAGCCTTCCCTCGAAGAGTTGTTAGCTCTTCGAGTATCCCGGTCTGGGTTGTAGCCCGACCAACGAGAGGTTAGGCCACGGGGTAGACACTTCTGGGTGGGATTTTAAGATAGCAACTCTCTCTCTCTAGTATAACGGCACCTAAGTGAAAGTTAACTTTGTAAAACTGTACAATTGGAAATCTAGAATAGAACACATATATGTTGTAAATAGTTTATATAATAAAGTTGAAATTGGATTTTAATTTGTGTCTAGAGAATTTACTTTGTAACGCATCCGCCATAGAATCCTGGGCCATAGAATTTAGATAAATTGTTAAATTGGGGCGGGAATTTTCTTGGGGACTCGCCTTGAGAAAATTTAGGTGTTACAATTGGCGCTCGAACATAGGACTTGTAATCTTTGAACAAGCAAATAAGCTATAGGCTTTAGAGCTTTAAAAAGAGTTGAAAATGGAAGCCGGTCCATCAAGAGTTAATATCTGGCGGTTAGGGAAGCCGCAAGTTAGAGCTGAGTTAGAAGCTCGTGGAATTGAGATGCCATCGAAAGCCCCGGTAGCACAACTAAGACAAATTTTGTGTGACGCCATCATGGAGGATCGGAATAGGGGAGATATGGAGGACAATTTTGACATTGAACCGACAAGTAGAGATACAAGTGAAGGTCGGCACACAGTCAGAGAAAATAATAAAGATAGAATAGCGAAACCTAACATACCGACAGTGATCAATAATATCGACGATATACCCGGTCTAAGAGATTTATTGACGCAACAATTAAGGGAGCACATATCAAGAGCACAATCTATAGTTTCCTCTGGTCTTTCTACGCCGCGATCAAGTAGACGGCGAGAGCAAGAAGTCAAAGAGGAAAGGGACCTAAAGATAAAAGAGCAGATCCGGAAATGGAACGTCACATTCGCTGGAGGCGAAGATGTAGTCTCATTTATCGAAAGAGTTGATGAATTGTCAGTAAGCTATGATATAGCAGACAAGTATCTTGTGCAGTGCATGCCAATATTATTGAAGGGCAAAGCCTTGTTGTGGTACAGAAATAATAAGAAGAATTGGAAAGATTGGGAAGAGTTTACTAAAGCTCTGAAAGAATTTTATTTACCCTCACGATATCGAACTCAATTAAGTTTAGAAATCCAGGATAGAGTTCAAAAACCTGGAGAAGCAGCACGCGATTTTATTACGGCTCTGCAGACGCTCATGCGTAGACAAGGAACTCTAAGCAACGAGGAACAAGTAGAAAGAATTCATGAGAATTTGAGACCAGAGTATCGAAGATATGTTCGAAGATGTGATGTAAAAACGATAACAGACATCATCAGTATGACCAGTGAATATGAGCGGTTAAGAGATGACGAGAAGCGGTTCAAGTCGTCTGGTGTTAATGACTGCAAAGAAGAAAATAAAAGACGTAACAAACGTAGTTCGGATATTAATATGGTTCATAGCCTGTATGACCGTAAAGAATGCTGTTGGAAGTGTGGGCAACAAGGTCATAAGAGTTGGCAATGCCAAAATAAGCCACAAATCTTTTGCTTTAGATGTGGTAAATCGAATGTTCGTGCAACTCAATGTGGATGTCAACAGAATTGGAAAACAATTCAAAAGAAGAAAGGGATAAAACAAACTCGAGATCAGAAGGAACCAACGGAAAACATCGTGAATCCGATACCCAGCATGAACGGAGAACAAGGATTAGAAGAGATTGACGAAAGACCTTATTGTGACCCACTAGATAATGAAGATACCGTTCAAGAATCAGCAGTTAAGTTAGCAGAAAGGCTCCAAGTATTGAGAGGTGACCACAAAACCGTGATTTCTGGACATTTGGGGGGTGGCAAAAACGATTTCAAGAATCGCAAACAAGTATGTTCGGCCAAGAATGCAGAACGACATCAATAGATACGTTCGTTTGTGTAAAAAACGCCAACGATACGAGTCCCCTCAGAAGCAGACGTCAGGAATAATGGCAACTATCAATGCTACGAAGCCATGGGAAATTATAGCAGTCAAATTACAAAATCCTTTTATTAGATCGTTAAATGGACACACTCAATTGTTAGTAATTCAAGATAAATTCACGAAGCGGGTTGAAATATATTCACTCAAACAAGCTACAGCTTCAGAAATTTGTAGAGTTCTAAAAAAAGAACTTATTTATCAATTTGGTTGCCCGAAGACAATCATCACGAGCAATGGCACTCAGTTTACTAGCAGGAAATTCCAAAAATTGTTGAAGTATTTCGGAATAAGACATGTAGCAACTCCACCATACTTTGCACAACATAAAGGAGTTGGAAGAACTAACAAGGTGCTAAAAACCATGGTTTTGCAGCACGACAAGAAGTCATACCAATCTTCGAATAGGAATTTAGCTAAGCGGAAGTTTGCAAGTAATGAATCTACTAAAGTCAGACAAGTCTATCCAAAATATAACAGAAAAACATTACCATTAAATACAATACCAAGTACTTTAGAAGAAATAAACCGTTCAAGACATTTGCAAGATGATAAAGTTTTAGCATCTGGAAAACAGAAGAAATATTACAGTAAAAACAGACGGAAAAGGATACCAGGTATAGAAAACATGGTAACTAAGAAAGAGTATCTTTCGGCAGCAGCTAACCATTGTGCCGCCAAACTTGCCCCCAGATATAACGGCTCATTGATAGGACTTAAAATGTACGCAGATAAAGTAGGAGTGGTGTGCAACAAGGGAAACACACCTGTAAGAAATTTCGGTACTTGAAAAAGAAATATTTATTTTGTTTGTTTCCAATTGTTCAGTTGTGAGAAAAGATTTTTGTTTCGTTTATATCACTTGTATGATAAGTAATGATGTTAAGTATTGAAAATGATTGTTTGATATTAATTTACAAATGATTGTAGAACTGTAATAATTTAAAGCAAATATTTAGCATTATAATAAGGAATTTTTATAGTTAAGCAATGTACAATTAAGATAAGGCTAAGTTTCTGTAGTTAAGCCGAAATGATTGTAATTATTTGTTAGTATTTAAGTCTAAAAGTAATGGCAAAATTATGAATAAATTGTTGTAAAAGAGAATGTACTTGTTGGCAAATGAAGAGTAACTGATGCCTCTCATACATTTTCACTATTTTTTGTATATACGGCTAAGGGAAAAAAAATAATTTTCAGAAAAAAAAAATTCTTTTTTTTTAGGAAAAAAGAGGGGGATGTAACGAAGTTACATTTTTAAGGCCGATATTATAGAAAATTAATTGGTCTGATGAATCGATAATCAGTAAAATCATTTTATCGACCCATGAGAAATAGCGCGAAATTTAAATTATCGGCGAAGCCTATTAAAATCATGTAGTAGAGAGAGAGGGTCATAAGTAACGTAATAGATCTGAGAGAGAGAGTTATTGTGATGATCTTGTTGCCATGACGACTTCCCCACGCAACCCACCACAATAGTGGTGGGGGATAGCAAAGTGGGCGGAGTCAAACAGTATAAAAGAGCTGGATTTTGCGGAGATCGTCACTTCACCTGTCTCCGAGGTACTAGACCAACGAGACCGACGAGAGTAGTAGCTCACGTCGTACAATACAGAGTTGTAGCTCTGGCTAAAGGGTTGTAGCCTTTTAGTTGCCCCGGAGAGTAGAAGCTTTCCGAAAATAGGAATTGGAGGGTTGAAGCCTTCCAGCCAAGAGTTGGTGCTCTTGGTTTTAGCTAGCGATCGAGAGTTGGAGCTCACGATCTTGGACCGTGTAGGAGTCGAAGCTCCTCGCCGACGAGTTGTAGCTCGTCAGCTATTCAGGCAAGGTTGTAGCCTTCCCTCGAAGAGTTGTTAGCTCTTCGAGTATCCCGGACGAGTTGTAGCTCGTCCTCACTTAGATAGGGTTCTAGAGTTAGAAGGTGAAGAGTCGTAGCTCGCACCTATACCCCCTAGAAGAGTTGGAGCTCTTCGTCGACGAGTTGTAGCTCGTCGATTATTCAGGCAAGGTTGTAGCCTTCCCTCGAAGAGTTGTTAGCTCTTCGAGTATCCCGGTCTGGGTTGTAGCCCGACCAACGAGAGGTTAGGCCACGGGGTAGACACTTCTGGGTGGGATTTTAAGATAGCAACTCTCTCTCTCTAGTATAACGGCACCTAAGTGAAAGTTAACTTTGTAAAACTGTACAATTGGAAATCTAGAATAGAACACATATATGTTGTAAATAGTTTATATAATAAAGTTGAAATTGGATTTTAATTTGTGTCTAGAGAATTTACTTTGTAACGCATCCGCCATAGAATCCTGGGCCATAGAATTTAGATAAATTGTTAAATTGGGGCGGGAATTTTCTTGGGGACTCGCCTTGAGAAAATTTAGGTGTTACAAGTTAATTATTTATAAAACTTAAAACAATTTTTTTTTGATGAATTGCAATTCTGGGTTAGTAAAATTAATTTAATTATAAACTTAAAAGAGAATCATTAGTAAGTGTCTCGTAGAATTTGCCCCAAGGGAATGAGGAATTGTGACATACCAACTACTATGTTTTGATCTCCTCTACATACTGATCCACTCAGAATGTGGCAGGCTCTTAATCTTGTTGAGATATCGAGTCAAAAGGTAGCAAAAAATGAATATTCATGAGTGTGTCCTTACACGTGTATTTGATTCTACGTGTCTTCATTGCAATAAATAATGTCTTTGTAACAGTCTTTAACTACCCTTCTACAGACTTATATTAGTTTCATTATCATAATTTGAAATATTTCAAAGAAAAGAAACTTCCTTTTCATTATACACGCGAGAAATGGGTTTATTTTAGCTTGAAAAACTTATTATAATGAATGACATTTTATCTAGAAAAACTTTTTTATATTGTTGTCAGAAAATTTTTCAGTCTTGATTCACATTTTATAATAAACGGAACTTTTTTTTATTATAATCTTCATTTATATTTTTTGAAATCGTAGAATCATTTTTTTAATTTTTATTCATAAAAAAGTTTTTGAAAAAAGTTACATTCATTTTAAAGTGTTATTTTGAAATTATGAGAAAAATATGAAAAATTGGAATTAAAGTTTTATTGTAAAATAATAAATTAATTACAGAAACTGGGCAATAGATTTTAATAGATATAAATAAAGCGTCTAAAAATTGCAGCATTGACATTTGATTTAAATTTTTATGCACTTTTTATTAAACAAAATATATAAAGCTTTACTATCATACTTCTTGTATATTAAAAGATTTCATAATTTTTTATAGCCAGATGTTAATAATTTTAAATCATTTCAAGATTCTAAAACTATTCAGAAAAGAGCATTAACATATCTCACAATGAGTTATTTCAAATGAACTGAGTATTATTTTTCAAGTAGAAGGGTTCTGTTTTATATGGATACATTTTTCATATATGGAAACTATAGTTTGGTATGCATATTATCTGACATTACTGAAATATCTTGAATAATTTCATATACGATCTTTCTAGTGGTTTTAGAATAACCTCAGTATTTTAAATTTTAGGTTTTAAATAAATCCATCGTAAAACGAGAATAAGACCACTCCCCTGAGGATCCAATCAATGTATAAAAAAGTTCAATCGTAAATTTTATCGCACTCGATTTTCAAACATTTTTTTTTTCTATCACTGATATCTATGATATAAATAAAAAATAAATTTACAATCTAGAATTAAAACTAAAAACATTTTTCAATTTCCACTTTTTTCATGTTCATACCATTTTACCCCAAGGGTTCAATTTAATCCAAATACTCTTTTTTTTAAATAATAATTTTAAAAATAACTATTAATTTAATTTAACAAGCTTAAAACTGGTACATTTACTTTAACGAAACAAATGTCTAACAATGTATCTCCTTCTGTCAGGTAATTTCAAATTATTTCCATCATATTTCATATTCATACCACTGTCTAGACAATATGTTAACATCCAACTCTAGGACTCATCTCTCATTGAAGTCACTTTTTACACACTTCAAAAACAAAAGTTAATTTTCAGCTACATATAAATAAAAACAATAATAATAATGAGAATTTCAATATACTAATTGTTACTGGTCTCCAGTGCTAATCTACATCATTAAAAGTCCAAAATGTAGATCTGTGTAAAACAATAAATTGATTACTTCAAAATGAACTCATATTTTTAGTTATATTGCACCATTAACAATAATGGCATACTTCTATGTCAAAGCAAGTAGGGAATTACAAAACAAAGAAGAACCACCACCAGTTGTGATATTTGGAGTAAGACCAAAGTTGACTTATTCCAGACAAGGGAGCACAGCAAGCAACGATTTAACGTAATAATCTTTTATATTAAAAAATGAATTACAATTATTTACATGAGATGGCAAAGAGGTTGATGATTACTGTTTATAAATTCAAATATTCCAGATTATTCCATGGAGGGAAACGTGCTAGAGATAGTTTAGCAAACACAGCAACAGTTGGACTCTCGGGATTCTCAAATACTTATGAGTTATATGATGTAGAGTTGAATATAAAGAAAGAAAAACGTACGCAGAAGTATCTTATTTTTATGGTGTCTGTCTTTGCTATTTCATTGTGTCCTCTGATGATGTTGAAGTAAGTATCTACACGAAGTTGAATGAAAGTAATTTATAATGTCTGTAGGCTAAGATATTTTTTTTTTCTTCACGTTAAACGGAAGTGACGGATGGTAGGTGTCCCTTCAGACTTCATAATAGCAAGCATAGATCAATCCCTTGCCTCAAGAAAATACTTTATCGGGATTTATTAGTTTCACTTCAGCAAAATCCTTTTCAAGTTAGAAATATCACCAGAATGACTGGTTTTATTTCTAAAATCACTACAGAGTATATTTGCTTTAGAATTAAGTCTGAAACTTAGCTGTTAATTCAATTTTGTTATTTTCTTTATTTCGTTTCTTTTTTATGAAAGAGAATATCAAGTTTGATCTTGCGATGACAACAAAATTCCTAAAGTGAATTATTTTTTCACCATTTAGACTTGAAGAATTTTCACCTTAAGTGGCATTTTATTCAAGAAAGAATCCTTTTGAAAGAATTACTTAAAAAAATAAAATAATTTATGGTTTATAACCACGTATCACAATATTTTCATTAAAAACTTCGGCATTAAGAGAAATTTTCTGATATCTGTTGAGTTATTCATTCAATAAGTCAACAAGAGTTTTCTTTTGATTTCATAAAAATGTATTATATTATCAAAAGTATTCCTTTCAAGATAGTCTAATATTCATTTGAAAAGTAAAAAAGCTTTGAGTCAAAATATTTTTAATTTGTGGAAAAAATATTACAGAATTTTGTAAGAAGACATTGATAATTGTACAAGTATCTTCAATGATAAAAGGGTTCTTTCATAACGGTAAATTTATTCGTTGCAATTTTTTTATTTGCAAGAATTCAATAGAAGTGAATGTTTCTGAAGGATCTATTATGTCGTCAAGTCTAAGAAGAGCAAAATAATATTCTTCTGAAAGGATTAATATAGTTGTTTGATCCCTTTACAAGATGTTCAATAATTGAAGATGTATTGATGGTTGATCTTCCATGAAGATTTTATTGATTTTTTGAAAAATCGCCATTGCTGAATGAATTTAAACTTCACTAAATTGTTGATCCTATAAGATGGATATATTATAAATATTTGAGTAAATAAATAAATGTTGCTTCTAGATGGTTATTCTTGAGAATATATTATCAATTACTATATGTGTATTCCACACAGAATAAATCCAAGTATTTTAATATGAAACACGTAAACCATTTCAAGTTTAAATAACATAAAATATATGAAGTGCATTTTATGTAAAATGCCATAGCAATTACAATGTTTATTGTAGACTTACATGCAAAGTATATTATTTAATTATTCATGAAATGAAAATAGAAAACAATTCTAGAATTTTCATCGAAGTTTTATGGAAAAACTGCTCAACTGATTCCATTAACTGTCGATTCAATGTCCATCTTCAGTAACTTCATTTATCAGTTGATATTATTTCATCTTCAGAATGATTAGCAAATATCATTGATTTCCTGCAAGAGAATTGTAAATAGTTACTTTTATACTGAAAAATCAATAAATAATATCTGATATGCATTTTAGCTCATTTGTTTGCATTTGGGAATGACTAATCTGCAAATATCAATCTATTAGCTGCTCTTAAGCAATCTATTAATTACTGTAATCACTTTATCAGTTAATTTAGAATGAATTAAGGTAAAAATGACTATGAAATTCATAATTTATAATAAAACTATTTCGTTTAAAAGTTTTATTTGTTATCTATAAATAATATTACTTTTGAAACATTTTAATCAATTTTATGACCACAAGAATACATTTTTTTCTGTCAACTTTGATGATGAGTTCAAGTTCAGCCAGATTCCCTTGATAAATAAACCAGTATGATAATATGTGAGATTGGAATTTCACAATAATTTTTTTGAAATTTATTCATGAAACTATTTTTTCTGTCTATTCTGAATTAAAGAACATGATAAAAATAAAAAAGTAATCGAATGCAACTGCTTTAGTATATAATCGCTGACGCAAGAGTTTTCCAAAGTGATTTCTGCCCAGCTATTATTCACCGTATATCTATTATTATTTGAATTCAATATAAATCAGAGGACTCAACGGATTTCCTTTTATATACATTGTTCATTCAGTTGTACCTCAACCAATTTTCTCTAATTTGCTTATATAACACACTTTTAAAATGGTTTATCTCACTTTATCTATTTTTTTCCTTTTTTCATTTCAATATATCACACTCCAACAGTTATGGAAAAACGTGCTTCTTTTATTCGACTTTTTTCCATTACAAGCAAAAATGTGTAAGTTAATTCACAAATTTTTACTCTGAGAGAAAAATCACTTTATGCAATGATTTTTTTTTCAAATATTTTAAGAAGAAACGTTATTTTTGTGATGTAAATACAATCAAATTCACATAATAATCATAATTCAATCGCTCGATAGGACTTCAGTATTCATGCTTATATTTATTTCTTGCCCTTATTCAAGCGAGAATGTCTTGAATGTACATCTTGTATTGTCTAATACCATTTACATGATTCCTTACAAGATATATGATATCATGATTATTGCCCTGAATTCATCGCAGATGACAATGGAACAAAGTAATTGTGAACACTTGAACATGAGTTCGAATTTTATAATGAAAAAAGTGAGCACCAACACTTTACTAAAAGAAAAACTAATGAATGGTATTTGATTAAAGTTCCATTGTTCTCATCAAAGTGAGTAAAAATGCCTGTTGACATTCATATTGGATTAATATAACGTTTATCGGCTCTTATGATTTATCAGCTTTGGAAATAAATTATTCCATCAAAAATTCATTAATTAAAATGGCCAAAATATTAATTAGTTCCAAATAAATAGATTTATCGATTACAATTATATAATATAGATACATATATATTTGTGATACATGATAAAATTAACGATGAGTGCTCAAATAAAAAATAATAATAAATACTATAATTTTTGGTGATTTTTTAAAATTATTTATCAATAATGAGTAATTTTTTACCTGAAAAAATTTTAAACAGTCTTCTTTTACAATTTAAGACATCATTGAAATTTTGATATTTATAATTATTCCCTGTGTAAGTTAATTTTACTGTCCTCCATCGTTTTATAAAACGATAAAAAGTAGAAACAAATTGATTTAAACATCAGAGTCCAAAAAAATAAAGATTCTCTCACTTCTAATACTAAAAGCATTTGTGTGTTTGCAAGAAAGATTATTTTGCTCGCCACTTTTTATCTGGGCAACGTTACTTGTTTATACTGAAGGAAAACAGAAAGAAATCCCAAAAACATTGAAAAAAAAAATATTCCTTCCAGAGTAAATACACTTTTTTTTACCTATCTAGTGTTGACTTTTTTCGATCAAATAATTCAATTCTTAAAGATTTTTTTTTGTCTTATTCTGGACTTTTCCTTTTTAACACATATTTTTTTATCTAAAAAACTAAAGGTAAAAAATTGAACTGTAAAGCTAAGGATAAAGATAAATTCGAGAAATTTTTTACCTGAAACTCAAAGCCTTCGAGAAACTTTTAAAGTTAGAAATTAATCAAATGTTATTTGATCTTTATCCTATTTGTTGTAGACTCGCAAAATTAGCTGTGGTAGAAACGTACGAGAATGCAGGACATTTTGACATAACCTACACCCTGTTTGTTTTACTGGGATTTTCTTCAGCTGTTACCACTCCAGTTTTGTATGCTTCTTGGCAAATGAGCAGGTATGTATGAATAAATAATATTTTACTAATGTACACATCACCCAAACCAAAGTTCATGTTTTCCTTTTGAGTGTAAATTTTCTGTTGATTTATTTACACGATTTAGTAATACAGACATTCCCAAATCTATCAATATTTGTATTAATCCTCTGATAGCACGCTTTTTTTTCTACCAAATCGATGTTAGTACGTAGTGTCGTGATACGAAGAACTTTACCTTGTAATACCTCGACATCAAGTAAAAACAAAACACATTTTTTTATTTAAACAAAAGTTTGCTGTTAAAAACAGTTTTTACTTGTTTTTTAGTTTGATAACAATTTATCTGAACTTCAGTTTGTAAAAACAAACATGATTGAAAAGTTTGTCATTCGAAAATTACTCCAAAACAAACAACAGAAATTTTTTTGAAAATTTTTTTTTAATAGCTTCAAGTTTTTCTGCATCTTTTTTTTGTTTTAGTATGAGAATTTGATGTAAGAATAACTAATATTAAAAAGATCATATACATTTCTATAGTTTTAAACATCAATTTTAGTACTAGTGCGAAAAATACCACTTTTCTTTACGTTAAAAACTTTATTGTCCTATAAAAGAGACAAATTGATCATTTCAGAAGTTATTACACATCGTGATGAGTTCAGATCAATTTTAATGTGCAGTTAAAATCAGTTTTTTTTGTTTTCTGAGTGAGTGTTGTATAAAATGCAGAATTACTCTCATCACTTGTTGCACTATGTGTGTTCAGACTCGTTAATTCTTCATCTATTACCAGTTGATTTATTTACAATAGGAAAATCTTATGATTAAAAATAGCTAAAGATATTTTATAATTCTAAAAAATCAATAGAAATGATAATCTATTTGTTTATCAGTAAAATAAAATAAATAATTCTCTTGTTAAATATTAAAATATTTTCTTCAATAACGAGCACTTTCTGATAAAAAGGTTTTAATGCTTAAAATCATTTTGATGTTAATTTTTTTTAAGTAGGACAAAAAAGTCTGAATTAAGTAATGATTTTCACAGTCTTATTTTTCACTCCCTCAGTTTGCCGTCAGTTACCTTTGAAATATAATTATTCTTGAAAAATGGTTGAGGGTAAAACTTGGTCACCAGTACAAATTGAGTAAGATTACCCTACTATTAAGAAAATTAGGGGAAAGTGAGATGTTCTTGGATAATTATACTCCTTAAAAAGTATTCATTCTTTACTAGAACATTGAAATATTGTTATATCTGCATTCATATATTTATACTGTTCTATTTTACAAAAAAAGAATCACGTATTACCATTCAACTTATTTGAATGTAGCCGAAAAAATGTTTCGTGTCATTCAATCACTTCGTGCTGGGAATAAATTCAATATTATTTTCTCTCTGAGTTTTACAAATAACTGAAAATAAAGTACTTCAACACATTTAAGCTTCGATAAAGTTCCACTGATTGAAATAAAAAAGAAAAAAAGGTTTATAATTGAAAATTAATTTTAAGATCTCAACTTGATGACAAGTTAAAACGATATCACATCATTGTCAGAGTTTTGTTCACTTGGCTACATCTGTCAATGAAAATGAGCTATGGGGATTGACATTAAAAATATTGTGCAATTGAACGGATATTATTCGTTATTGTATGAATATCCAATATCCGAACTAATTTGTGGAAGAATTGCTTTATTGTGATACATATTTTCTAAAACTGATCATACATTCATATTAGATGGCCATACAGGGATTCAATCAATAGATGAACGCCCACCAGTATAATTAACATACGGGTATATTTGACATCTCAAGCCACCCTGTCTTAATATATAACACATTTTATTGACAGAATAATAAATCATGTAGTTCGTTCAACTTGGAATGTAAGAAATTAATTATGCACACATTAAATAAATATTTATAATCAATAGAAAATTATTTGATTTAAATATTAAGATGTCATGCCATTTGTTGCTGCTTTGTGATTAGTAGCAAACTGTGTTTGTGATGGAGAATCTAATCATTGATAGATTAGTGGTGAAATAATCGAGTATTTGAACTATTTACTACTCATTATCATAACTACATAAAGTAATTGCCTTGTTTATAGTTGTTTTTAATTAATTAATTCAATCCGAGTATGTTTATTATAAATATTAATCCTTTAATTAGATGCAATAATTAAATACTAGAAAATTTTGAGCTTGAGAACTTTAAGTCTTTCTTAAATTATTAATCAAAGTAATAATATCTTGTTTTATTTAAGTTCTAGAGTTTATTCTTTATTTCTGTCTATTGAAACAAAACATGGTTAAAACATAAGAATCCAGCTAAAGAATAATATATTGTTCAACAAGTGTAGTATAAGATAGATTTTTTAACTTTTAAAGTTGCCACATAAGCAGTAGCTGCATATTGCATTTACTTGAAAACAAGACTACAACTTCAGAGTTAAATATGGTAAATAGTAACTGCTTCTCAAAAGTTTATTCTTTAGAATATATCTACATGTTATTCTGAGTGAAATTAAGTTAAAAGAGTATATTAAATACTGTTTTCTACCATGATGCAATAAAATAATGTCGTAATTAAAAGAAAATACGAGTAATTGTATCTTATGTAATCTATTTATATTTTATTTTTAGTAATATTTTATCCATTCTGTAATATTTATAAAAACCAAACCCACATTGCTAAATTTAAAAATTAATTCAACCTCTGCTATTGATATTTTTTGAAATATACAATTCATAATGAAATCAAACTTTTTTGCTCTGGAAAAAATCCTTGATATTCATCTGTAGGAAGTTATTTTTTTTTTTATTATAAAGTTAGTTTATTTATAATAAATATTTCTATTTTTAGAGAATAAAATTTATTAACAGAAAAGGAGTTCTATTTTGAGTAGAGTTTCCCCTATAATTCATCATTTTAAAATCAATTCTTTTAAAAAAACTAGCACGTGTATAAAAATTGAACACTTGAGGTAGAAAAAGAATCACTAATTTCAATTCATGGTGTAGTATAGAAGCAACAACAAAATGATGCTAATCAATTATCTATTTAAAACAATTAATCTTTTCAGCTCCATTTGAATATAAACTAAAAAATGGACTACGTTATTTTAATTCAAAAAAATAAATAACGATTTCACGACAGAATAATGTCGTGATAAACGAATAAATGTTAAGGGATGATAAAATATACAAAAAATGGAGGATCTGACAAACTAGAGGAGAAAAGGGCAGGATGATAAACCAACAACTGTGACAAATCCTTGATAGGATATATTTATTTGCAGAAAGAAGTACCAAAAGCGTATAAAAATCTTCTCAATCATTCCAACTACTCATTACTTGTGGAATAATGATATACAGAACTAAAGAATTCAGTGATAAAAAATGATGACTTATTTTTAAAGCAATTTCAAGTGTTAACTTCCACTCTAATGAATTTTATTTTCCTGTCGTTGTCGTTTTACATCAAAAGATAAAGTGTTTCATGCATAAATTAACGTCTGAGTTAACATAACTGTGAGTTACTTGACATCATCTGCTATGCGTTTCGTCATATGAAAGAATTTCCTCTAAATAAAGAAAATTCAATCAACTGAAAAAATATAATTTCATTGGATAAAATATTTAAGCGAACATAGATGTAATTTATCTCCAAAGATATCATGAGATTCGTTGAACTGGAAATATTTAGATTAATATATATCAAATATACGATGATGGATATTTTCGTTCTCTAATCATCTTTCATTTAGATCGTTTCCAATGCAAATCATGATTTGCAATTTGTGATGACATTTCATTTCAGTAGAATCTTTCTTTGTATACAAAATTATTGCACTATTAAATCCTGTTCTTCGATATTTGTTTTTATTGAACCATTTTTTGGTTGAGCATTGATGAAAAAGTCTCCTTTAAAAGGATTAAAGTACATTTTACAAGCAATCTGTTGACTTGAATTGAATAATTTATTTAGTAAATAATATAATTTAGAGAAAGAGGATTATAGTATTTGTTTTTTTGCACATTTATTTGCTATTAATATATTTTTTTGTTTTGTTTTTTTTTATATTTTCGTTTTGCATTGACTATTTTTGTTAGAAAAATTTCTATAGAATCATAGGACCTTATTTTTTCATTTTTTCGCCATGCTATGATTCCAATAGCTAGTTTAACGTTATCGATGCTGTGCTAGCTAAGAGCTTTAATGGGTTAATCATAATCGGAGAAAAAATGAAAAGTTAATTAAATATTGATTGCTAGTCCTTTGACAAATAATGAAGAGCAGATATTTTCAAACTCTAGATTTTTTTCGTTAAAAATATATGAAAAGAGAATGCTCATAAAGAGAAAATAAAAAAACATTTCGGTATTTTTTTTATTAAACAGAACTATTCTGTTGTAATCATGTTTTGGCTCGCTGTAAAAACATGATTTCATTGAACAAAAAAAAACCAATAAAAAATAAATAAATAATTCAGACTCACTACTACCCATAAAAAACAAGATAAAAATATCTTTCTACAAAACTAGTTCACATGTTCTATAAGATTTTTTATTTGTACTGAAATAAAATGTTTCAAAGTTTTACCTCGACGTCAATGTTTAAATAAATAATTGACATCAATTTGAAACAAATCTTTGCTGAAAGTTACTATTCTTTAAGATAAATATCTGCAATAAATTAATAACTATCACATTCTAAAATGACAATGTTCAATAATAATCAAAGATATGCTAAATCCTAGAAAATTGTAAAGAATTTATTATTACATTTTTATAGATTGTTTATTTAATACCTTACACTAACTTCACTTTACGTTTCACCTTACAAAGTTATCTCAACACTAAGATTTGTACAACATTCAGTATCACAAAAAGACTCTCTTATCCATAAAAATTGAATTTTTGTCTTAATGTACACAGAAACAAAGTAAAGAGATTTGATATCATCTTTACTATTTTTTTTATGTCTTTACCCTTGTGGTACAGTTATAGGAATGATATAGAATTCATTTTTACTATTTGAACTTAATACAAAGCACGAAGTTTATGATTATTTCTTAGTGATTGAATTTTATTACATCAGAGTTTTCTTTATTTAAACTTTGAGTATAAAGTTATAGTAAATTGTAGTGAATTATATCTAATAAATTTAACTTCTTTCTTTTTTGGATTATTTGCCAAAGCGTAATTAACATTCATAAAGAAATGTAGCTTATTTGATTCAAGAATAGACAATGCAGATTAAGCTATACTAGAAATACAACGCGCACTGTCTCAAGTTAACAACATAAAAAATTATTTAATTTTTATTTTTATTCATTTCGAAAATTTAAAACTAAAATTGACTAATCAACGCACGAATAAAATGGTTACGTTTTTCTGATTGGTCGATTTAATTTTGTATTCTTTAATTATTGTTTTTTGATATTTGTTACGGTAATTTAAAATTTTTTTTTGTTATTATCAATATTGAATTGTAATCTCTATGATTTTATAAAAAAAAATATTATAAATATTTAATTATATTCACACGAACGGTTTTTGTAATTATGTCTCTTTGGCTGACAGTAAGTCATGAATTTTAATAGATAAGAAAACTCATCTTGGTAATTATTTTATAATTTCTACAGATATTTACTGGAGGCGATTTTTTTTGTAATATTAATAAATTTTTTATTTTAATGGATAAGATAGTGTAGTATAAATTACAGTTTCATCATTGCAAATATTATTTTAAGCTTTTTCAGGAGAAGATTATATTTAAGAATGAATATTTGACCATTTTATTTCTTTATTTTATAAAAAAATTAAACATTTAATAGAATCGTAAATTGAAAAAAATTATATCAGAGATTTCTGATATTAATATAAAAAAACTAGTGAACAAAAAATACAGAATTATCTACACCATGAATAACACATATAAGAAAATATTACTCTTATCTCCATGCGAAATATTGCTACTAAAGTTTTAGTACCGTTATGCTTTATATCGTAAATGTAAAAATCTATCACATTATTTTAAGATCCTCATATAGCAACAATGGAATTTTTTTTTATCCATGGAATCAAATAGTATTCAGCTAAAAGTTAATGGTCATGAAAGCATAATTTCTTAGTCATCGTAAATATTTTTTTAGTGTAGATTTTATTTCAGAATTTTTTATATCATTTTTTGTTTTTATTTATGTTCCTTCATGTTTTTGATTATCAAGATATGATAATGTACATGGTTTGTTAGTTTTAATTTTTCATGAACACAGTTCAAATAAAAAAAATTATCAATAATTCCAGGATGCCATAGATTTCATCAAAATAAATCTCCAACACTTATCGTAATTTTTTACTTTTATTGTAACCTTTTTTCAGCTTCTATTAACCGAGAAGAAAATAATCTTATTCTAGAGTAAACCGTATCCTTATGCGGGTAATTTTGATAATGGAGTACAGTCACAATTCTGTTGAGTCACCATTCTACTCAACTGAAAAATAAAAATTGTCAATGTAAACTTGTTCTAAATACTGAAAGTTTTAATCCTTAAGGATTAGAGGATTCGAACTTATTCATGACTCTGGATTTAGACAAGTAACATTGAATAATTCACTATATTGAGTAAGCTATTATTTATGATTTAATTACAAAATATTTAATTTAATAATTCGTTATCCGGTTGCTACGAAACTACCATAATCCACAAATTTTTATTTCTGAATCATTAATAACAATTAAATTATATAATAACATGATCTAATGAAGTAAATTATTGAGAATTGACGTAGAATATTAATAATTGAACATTTTCTCCTCTGTTTTTTTTCTATGTATTTGGTCACTCATCAGTTCTATCTATCTTGTAGTAAATGATCTGAGTTTCACAATATGAATCAATATCATTTTTCTGTGAATGGCTTCAATCTATTATTGTTGAGTATCATATGATCATAATAATGTAATATGATCAATTACATTACTGTAATTTATCTTCAATGAAGTTGAATCAATGCTGATATTCAAAATTATTATGGTATCTTCAAGTATTTTTTTATTTTTCAAAGTAATTTTTACTTCAAGTTGGATAATTTTTATAATTATTTTTAATTATTCTCAGTTTACTATAACATATAAGGGTAATTGTTATCTATTAGTTGTTGTCATGTAATTCTAGATGCTGAAATTATAATAAGTAGCATGAATTTAATCTTGTCCTGATTATGTATTTTATAGTGTAGCAAAAAATATCAATGACGAAATATAAAGTTAGAATTAAAGAAAAAAACTTTAAGTTAAAAACTTTAAGAATAAATTTACCATCATGGAAGAACCAGTTAAAAAATCTATACGGTTGTCTATTTTTGTCCCTCTAATGTAGTTAATTATTGGTCCTAACCCCTTTACTATTGAAGCATTTACCCTCTAGAATCACTTTATAACCCTTCAATTTTACAATCGTTCGAACATTTTCGTTTTGTATGTTCTTCATAAAATGTGTTTATAAATAGTACTATTAAATAAATAGTGAGAAGTACTTTTGAATTTATACATTCTACTGCATAATGATATTTAAATAATGATAACAGCTTTGTATTGATAAAACTTTATGATGAATGAGTGAAATAATTAAATTTAATTATTAAAAACGAAAAATAATGAGGAAGTTTGTATCAGAATAAAGTTTACTTTAAAATAGAATAATTTTTGTTGTTGCATACCAGAAACGAAATAAACAATCTAATGGATGAGAATAATAAAAAAGTTTTGCTCCTATAATTAAAAAAACTTTTCTGCTTTATTTATTTACTCATTTTTTTCCTACCAAATTATTTGCTCAATTATAAAATGTTACTCAGCAATACAATGAAATGTTTTCTCATCAAAAGAATTATTTAATAGCAAAAATGAAAAAGTATGTAATAGACGTAGGCAATATTTTAAAATAATTCGTTGTATTCTAAAGTTATACTTCATTGAACAGAAATTTATATATAAAAATATCTTTCATGGAATCTTGTTCAATAAATAGAGATAAATCATTTTTTTCAATCTCCATCAATTCAGTTCAGAATCTTATCATAAAAATTTTCCATCTAAATATTTAATCTAAAAAAATTCAACGATGTATCTATTTTATAATTATATACAATATTTATTTAAGATAGTATCACAGTGAGATGATAGAACAGAGCTATTACTGACCTATCCTAAAGTTGCTCTTTAGCTAATCTTGTAGACCTATGCTACAATCATTTAGAAGCTAACACATAAATTCTGATGAACCCAAAGCCCATATTAATATATCATGATTTAAACATTCACTGTCATTATATTCATACTAATTATTATACACTTATTATAGTTGTAATTTAAAAACAATTGCAATTTATTTATTAGCAACTGATCTTATTTTCATATAATAATCATCATAAATACTCATCAGTCTTATTTTAAAATTTTTATTCCACTGTCAAATAGATCTTTTAGCTCTTCCTATTTCTTGAAATACCCTTTAATTTCAAGTTAAATTAATCGACATAATAAAATAACTCAACCGTCAAATCAATGATTAGATGTCTCACCCACGCTCATACTGACTAAAAAAGGTTTTTCTAATCCAGGAAATGAATAAGGGCTTTCGTAATAACATGAAACGGTATTTTAATTCCTCAATTATAAAGGGGCGATTTTTAATAGATGAAAAATAATCTTCTAGTGTTTTTAAAAAAGAGTTATTGCTTGAAAAGATTTTATACCTGATAACAAAAAAAAATCAATTCTCTTTTATACATGCTGCAAAGAATTATTTTTTATTATTATTTCTATTTGAGAAAACAGAAAAAAGAAATCACTATTATATTTTGTACAACAATTCAATTTCATTATAAATATTCATCTTATTTTAACAAGTAAATGGAAAAAATTAAAAAATAATCCTTTATCACTTTGAAAAAAATTTTCTCTGTTGAATTTCATTTATTTGTTACGAGATATTCGGTGCACTATTGACAATAGAGATTTTTTTCATTCACATTCATGAGAGAGAGAAGATTTCGGAGCATTTAAATTTAAGTAATAGTTTTTTAGATTACTAAACCTCATTAAAAGCATTAAATCATTTTTTTTGAATTAATTGAGTATAATTTTGAAGTAGAAATCGTTTGTTGATATTAAAATAGATATAATGCAAACCAATTGGGCTCTCAAAATTCCATAGAAATTTTTAAGATAATTTCAAAACTTCGAAATAGAGCATAAATTATTCAATAAATTCTTTCTGCTCTTTATATAGTAAGTTTGACGAGAAAAAAAATTCTATGCATTTCTATTTTCTTTTTGGTTCATTCAGCTTTCAAATTTTTGGTACTTGAATAAAATGTAATAATACATCATATTAAGTGAAGTTACATTCGTTTCATATTTTTCACTTCATATTTAACCATTGATGCTGAAATATTTTGAAGTAACAGTAGTGTTTCTGAGCGGAAGTTAAAGGTTTACAAGCGATCATAAACATGCGATATCTATTAGACTGTGGTAAACTTACTATATGCGGTGTATAGAGTAAATTAACTGGGGTGTAATGAACGTTACATAGCATGTGCTAATGACGAATATCATATGGTTTATACAAAGAAAATGGAGGATATAACATTGAAGAGAGATGATTTTCTATTGAAAATTGGATTTGATTTTATTGTAACTATTGACATGATTTTTTTTATTGTGATTGAATTTTTATTGATACATTATATATTATATATAGCAGAATATTTTTTGTTACAACTCAATTGTTGTTCATTACAAAGGTAACTTTTGAATATTTTTTTCACTTATACAGTGAATTGGTTTCGCTCTGATTATTTGCGAAGCTTGGTATTGTTCATCATTTTTATATTTTATGGATGTTTTCAAACATGGGTTTTATAAGTCATTAAAATGTGTATTAAAAATTCAATTTTTCTTAGAACTTATAGCTAGGATTATTTTTGCTACATTCAAGTCTTATATTGAAAAGCTTACTTTATAGATTTTAATTCAATTTAAATACTTGATTTAATTCAAAATGTCCTACAGATTTTATATCTAAACTTTAATTTTAATGAAACTCAATGTTGTTTCGACTTAAGTCTTTTCCTCCTAAATTTATTGGTGACTAATTATTAATTTGAGCTGAAATATTTGCCAATAATTTACGAGCAAATTTAATATTTAAAATGTTTTGTATGATCAGAAGCAAAATAAGTTGAAATGAAAACTGTTGGAGATTATTTGAATCTGATGAAGAGTATCATACGATGAAATTAGAGTATTAGCCACATTTTAAAAATCTCATTGACCAATGTTATTTAATAGATTGAATATAAAGTTAGTGCTACTTTAACTGAACCAAATTGTTATAGTGAAAGGAGAAATTTAATATGAAAGTCACGCGAGATAGACTGAACAATGACAATATATCGACAAGAAAAAAAAGAAAGTATTTATCATTTTTAAATATTTGATAACAAAATAATAAAAGGAAATAATAAAAAATTTATCATTTAGTTAATTTATTTTATCCATCGTCATCGTTCAGTGATCACGCACTTGAAAACCAATTCGATAGTGAATAAACAGAATAGTAATGAGGCAAACTTTAAGCTGAGCTTAGATAAAGAAAAAAAGAAGGTGCATATTAATGTAGCAAAAGAAAAATGACTAAACCAAAAGTTCATAAGTTCTTAGTTATAATAAAATTAAACTTTTTTAAAAGTAATTTTAATATAATATATTTCAGCAAATTGGATTTTTAGCTTGTCAATTATCTCTAATTACTTCAAATATCTTGGGGCTTTGAAACTCAATTAAATTGATGAAAACGCGTTTATTAAATTCTGGTAAGATTTTTAAAATAATTTCATCAAAGTAATTACAACTATTGTGTCATCGATGATAATATGAATAATATATTGTCACATGAAAACTACAAACAGAAGATGAGCTATGTCCAGTATTATCAAAAAACAATGTATTTATTTCAGAGCTTTTTCCAGTTGATAATAATGGAGATAATACTTTATAAAAAATTTATGGAACGAAATAAAAAATATTGACAATAATAATAATGATAATCATAATAGTGATGTATTTTTAATAAACCAGCAAGAACTGCTGGTATTAAAAAATATCAGTTTATATCAAAATGTTGAAAAAAATACATTTCTGGATTTAATTTATTAAATTATGAATGATGACTCGTAATTTATGAAATTATAAAGTTGTTATAAAAATAATTAATTAAGTATGAATTAAAGAGTTTTTAAAGTGATGTGATGTAGGATTTATACAAAAGTTATAGAAATGACAAAAAATAGCAAATAATTATTATATATAATTTTTGGAATTATTGAAGTTTTAAAATTGATTTACATTCATGGAAATATATTAATCAAATTTATGGTATTTTTTAATTGCACCTTTCAGGTAATAATTACAATTATAATAATAACGATCGTCATAATCATTGTCATAAATCTTAATTTGCAGCGAGAAAAAATAAAAGTCTATCAAACCACATTAATTTCAATTTACTTTAATAAAATATTATAATTAAAGAAGCATGACGAATAATTTAATTTAAAGAAAAAAATAAAATCATAAAAATTTTTTCAATTTTTACTTATTTATCTTCAATAGTTGAATTATTCATAGAATAAAAATCATTTTTCAAAAATAATGATGTTTTCCAGAGCAGTTAATTAACTTGAATAAAAATGCAAAAATGTTCTAGTTTACAAATAAGAACTGTTCAATAAAAATAACAATTAAACACAAATTGAGTTGCTGGACATAAAAAGTTCCTTCCATATTCCAGGATAAAACTAGAGATAGATCTGTGTAGGAGTTAAAAAAATCAATCTTAAAAATAATAAATGAACAGTCTCAATAATTCTCCAAGAAATTAAATATACTTTCGATCAATGTTTATATTCAGTATTCGATCAATACTCCTACGAATATTAAATAGCAAAAATAAACTCAAAAAAAATCCATAACCATAATAATTCTCAATGAACTTTTAACGACTTTTTTTTACCACTTGTAACTAAAAAACAATGAACGACCCTTTTTTCTTAAATTTTTTCTCACATTATTTCCAAGTGTGGGTGTTCGATTGACATTAAAGTATTCACCGATAAATAAATCATTACAGGCCGACGAAGGAACGACTAAAGGGCTACTTCCAGTATTCAAGTAGACGTTTGACATATGCTTATGAAGGTGGAGTACGTAAGCCAAAACGTCAACATGGTCATTCAGGTCTTGCTAATGTGGCATATACTCAACATCCAAAAACAGGAAGTATCAGTGGAAGTAATGGAGGTGAAGGAAGCTCTCGAGATAATATTAGTCTCCATAGTGCTGATCTTGATAGCAGTGCACATATTTTTTGTTAAACATTTTTGTAGCTCTTCTTTTGTTGCATTCTAACACGTGCGTGACTTTTTATCATGCAGATAATGTTATATTCTCTGAAAGGAGCCAATTTACAATGGCACGATAAAATGTCACTTTATGAAATACGTTATAAAAGAAATACAATTTTTTGTTAAGTATTTTGATGTCATATGTGACAATAAACATGATGGCCAAATAAATATTTTCCGTGTCCAAATATGTCAATATTATTTGTATGAACAATTGAATTCATGTATCTTGTAAATATAAATAAAAGGCAGATCAATATGAATAAAAAGGCAATTGCTTGTGACTTGTAAATTTTTTCTGCAAAATAAAATTAAATTGAAGAGAAGATAGGAATGCAAAAAAAAAGTTGGAATCGTTTTAAACGGATTTCGTCGATTGCCCGACTAGAATTTCCAATTTCTTATGAAAACTAAGAAGTTTCGTTGAATTTACTGATGCTAGAGAATAATTCAACACGGAAATAAATATAATATACAGATATATGTGCATAACTATGATGAAAATTAATTCAACAGGCGTCCAACTCGAATTTAAGGGCATGGAATAAATACACTTTCACCTTGAATCAACGATAAGTTAAGTTTATTAAACAACAATCGCAACTTCTATATTCATTGAGGGGAAAGTTTCACTGAAGATCATTATTCGCATTAATTCCATCCACGTCGTTTTAACGAATGCTTCCGTGGTATATAAACTTCCCCTGACTTGAAGCTTCACAGGATTACTGCTTTGATTTTTATTCCAACTCAATCGAATTGCTGCTATTATATTGGTTCGATAATGCTGGTAAGTCAACATAAATTACCATTTATTCATGTATCGCGCACATTTTTTTAACACAACCTAGGCCCTGCATAATTTTCTATTCGCTAGGAACAATAAAATATAATTGAAAAATTTTACTCTGTGTACACTAGAGAATAATAAAAACATTTATCACCACGTGTATAGACATAAAATAAGAAAATATTTTGGTGTGAAGAATATTTCATCATGGATATTTTTATAGAAAAAGAAAAAACGAAAAGCCATGACTTTAGAACCAATCAAAATTCGTTTGGATGTGATTTTACCATTTTTTGTGTTGAAAATAATTGATTTAAATTCAAGCGTATCCGAAATTCAATCACAATTTTTGAAATAGAATTGAAATTGAATTATTAAGTGATAAATTGAAATATTTTTGTGCGAAATTGCTTGAAGTAATGGTTATTCAATAAATTTGTGTTTTTGATTGGGAAAATGTTCGATAAAATGCATTGTTTTTAGTATTATATTGAAAAATAAACTTATTGCCAATGAGTTTAAGTACTAATAATATCGATAAATATAAAAAATAAAAAAATGTCAAATAATAATTAGAACATTGGAATTTCCTTGGAAAGTAAGTTATTGAAGTCGAACACGTTGATTTTTCTTTTCTGTTTACGAAGTAAAATAATTAACAATATTATATAAAAATTGATAATTTATAATCAATAGAGTCATTGAAGTATTTTCTTTATTATTAACAGCAGCACAAAAAAAGTTCAATAATTATCTATGATAAAGTTGAAACTCTGATTTATAACATTCTTAACGTTTGTATTTATTTAAAAATTCATTATAAATGATATAATGAAAAAATAGCATAAATAATAATCAATTTTTATATTTTAATCAATAAATAGAATTTTATTTAACCATGAATAGTTTGTGCCTTATCATTCCTATTATCTTTCAAGTATTTACCAATTGTTAAGTATCATCCCAATTAAAGTTACTTATAAATGTGTAATTGAAATTAGATCATAAGTATTATCAGTAAAAAAATAAATATAATTAATAAATATTAGTTTTAATAACATTATTAAATATAAGAATGTTGATTATCGACATAAGAATAACAAAACCAATATTCATTTAATAATAGATCTGGATATAATAGGATGTTGATGCAATATAGTTGCCTGTATAATCCTTTTCATTATTGAGAAAATTATTCATTACTTCATAATGGATTTGATTAAACTTCAAAATGAATTTCAATTTGCTAATAATCAACTGTTAATACTTCATAATTCAAATAAACACATTGTTTTAAAATTTCATGTTATATAGAAATTTCAAAAATGTTGAAACAAAATGAATTTTATTATTTAGAAAGTGTTGAAGAGTAAAATACGTGATATGAACTCATTAAAAAATGTCATAAAGGAACGATTTAGTATTCGTCGTTGATTTTCGCCCATTTTTATTAAGAGTATTGTAAATTTACTTAAACCTACCTCACAATATCTTTCACTTATTTAAAATTTTTTATATTCTACGCATTCGATGCTCTTTAATCCAAACGACGCTAAAATATGACGTTGTGACCGATATTTAAAAAGTGAAAGATTTATCATTCTTAAAATATTTTAATTTATGGACGTGATACATTATGTTTCAACCTCAATTATGACATATATAGATAAATCTCTGTGTATTATGTTTAGGTTTGATTATTCAAAAAAACAATATTCTCAAATAGCTAGTAAATGAAGTGGAAGTTAATTTGAAATAACTGAATTAATAATTTATCAAATAATATCGAGAATATCGATTATAAATTCAATGATTATATTTCATAAACAAAAATTGCATATTAACTAGTTATATAATTGATTTATTTCCGGTAGAATCAGAAGGACATGTCATTTCGAAATATTGTAAACAGAACATGTTTTTTCATTTCAAATAAATATCGAGAGTAAAGAGCCGGTAAATGAATGAGGCAAAACTACACAAAATAATGAAAACATATTCGAAATTGAATTTTCATGTTGACAAGATAAAATAATTCAAATAAATGAATACTTTTGTGTCGATTATTTAAGAAATATTTATCGACCTTTGTATCTTTTTTTTTCTCCTTTTCTGAGTATAAAATCTAATCTAATAATTATTAATAAACAACTCGCATGAATTTTTAATGTGAAACATATATGTAACAGAACACATAAAAATGAAATAAATGACTGCACACTTTTTGAATTTAATGGTCACATCGTCAATGTATCATACACCTATCACTGAGAAAAATGATTCCCTACAGGATATAAATTTTGGAGACAAGAACAATAAATATCCATCTATTGACAAAAGATCAGAGACCGTATGATATAATGAAAGAAAAAAATTGAATAATCGTATTATAAATAATCTTCAAATACGAGATTTTAAAAAATTTTCTTCGCGTTAAAACATCTAATTCCACCAGCTTAACCTTTTTCCAGTTCTATTAGTCATTTAAAAAGTGAAGAATAAAGTGTAAAAGTATTGAAAAAAATTATCATAAAATTTTCCACTCACTTAATCGTTGCGAATCTCTTGCTCCTTTTACACTATTTGAGCTTATGTCTGATGCAAAATCTATAATCTATTCCAATAATGTTCTCTGTAATAAAAATTTTAATATTCCATTAGAATCAATATAATTATCATTAAAAATAAATTAATCATTAAAATGATAATTGAAAGACTTTTGTTTTATAGAAACAATGGCTGTTCCTGGGTTTAATTACCTTAACAATAGCAGAGCCTCCAGTAGGTATTAGAACATCAAATATCTTAGGCAGTCCAGATCAGCATGCATCCTTTAGTTTTATCCGACCTGGTCTAACTCAGACATCATATTCATTCAATGGACCCAGTTCTCATCAATCATTTAGCTCGAGTATCGGAAATCCGCATCTGGCTCAGAAAGTTCTTCCTAATGTCGCACATGCTTTAGCATACAGGAATCCAGGACTTGGTAAATTCTTCTTTCATGATTAGGTATTATTATGAAACTCCTCAAGTAATGAAATACTCAACTTATAGGCTATGCCCCAAATCCATATCAACCCATACCTCTACCTTATTCACTGCCATTCTCTTCACAACTTGGATCTAATCAAGGTCCCGCAGCTTCTGACCCGGCGGCACAAGCATATCTGCAACAGTATCAACATGATATGCAAGCACAATTGGGCCAGATTTTACGAGCACATTTGCTCCAGGCTCAAACACAGGTAAATTAACCAAGGGCGGATTGGTGATTATATAATTGGTTTGAAAGTAGGTCAACTCTTTCGCAACTTGATCTTGAACGAGTCACGCCTTTTGTAAGAAATTCATTGAATATAATTTTTCTTTTCTTTATAGACTCCTGAACAAATTCATCAGCAGCAAAACTTATTAGGTGTTTCTTATTCATCAGCGCCTTCCGTTGCTCATGTTAATGTTAGTGGTAATGGATACAAATTTCATTTTTAATTACCAAGACTGCTATATAAATTAATTAATATTATGATTTTCATTATTTTTGTACTGAATTTTTTTTATTTAATTAATTACGTGTTACCTATGTTATGATAATTTGATTAACCAAATACATTTATCTTTCTATTTAAATTACCATTTGTGTACATTTTTTATTCTTTTCTTCCACGTTTTTTATATAACACTAATTTCTGAAAAATCATTCATCAGTTAGATCATATTTTTATCTTAAATTTCATATTAAAAGAATTATTTATGCTCAATCATGGTAACAAAAAAATATCTATTCATGATATTGGAATACTTTTGAATGAGTTACTAAACGAACTCGCGATTTATATAATTTTAGACGATGATTGGATAATTAAATAAACAGAGTATAAAATGTATGAAATACAGTACTTATCTAAATAACAATCTTTTTGTGGTCAATCGAAATCGAAAATGCCACGCCTAAAAATCCGTCATGTGGACACATGTCTGTCGCAATATAATCTCATATAATACTTGAAAAAACCACTCACCGTACCATTCTCTTTTTCTTTCTTCCTCTTGAAATTTCCTCCATACTTATATCTTTCTTACATCTCCTTGGCACGAAATTCCCAAATCCATTGTCGAATGTGCTCTGGTTTGCTCTCTTTTTTACTTGCTATAACATTTGGGAGCAATGGTAGCTGAACAACCGGAAAGTTCCAACGCATTATCACCCTACTCCAATCGGATCTCCACCATATATAAAGATCCAAAGCTCCAGAATCCAACATAGCTCCATCAACTCTCTTTAAACCAACAAAAATCTAAAAATGGCTTTCAGAGTAAGTAATAGAACATTGCCGGTAACAAGTTTTTTAATTAAAGTGCATAATCTAGCTATTTAGTAATATCTTTCTTGTTAATCTTTTTTAGTTAATCCTCATCGCTGCATTCATTGCAGTAGCACAAGCAGGTAATTTGTCTGGCTACAATATTGCCACAGCAGCAGCAGACTATGCAGAGGGTAGTGTAGCATACACCCAAGAATCAACTCATAAAGGATTGGGTGGTCAGAATTCAGTCTCCAGTTTCAGCAAAGCAGTAGACTCTCCTTATTCATCAGTTCGTGTGAACAACAATCGTATCAGCAATGATGCTTACTTGGCTCATGCAGTGTCCTATGCCGCTCCAACAGTGTCTTATGCTGCATCAGCACCAGTTTACGCTAAAGCTACATATGCTTCACCTTACACCTATGCTGCACCATATGCCTATGCTGCTCATGCACCAGTAGTTGCAAAGGCTGCCTACACTTCTCCAACATACGTTGCATCATCTCCAGTTTACGCTAAAGCTGCTTATGCTGCTCCTGCTGTCACTTACGCTGCACCAGCTCCAGTTTATGCTAAAGCTGCCTACGCTACTCCAGTGTATGCTAAGACTGCTTTAGCCGCTCCACTTGTTACCAAGGCTGCCTACGCCGCCCCAGCAGTTACTTATGCTGCCCATGCAACTCCAGTTCTTGCTAAAGCAGCTTATGCCGCTCCAACTTACAGCTATGCTGCTGCTGCTCCCATCGTCCATGCAAGCTTCTCTGGAATTGGCGCTCACTATTCGTGGTAAATCATTTGATTGTTTTAAGATCTTGGACACTTGCCTGAACTACTTTCATGAATATCGCAATTTGGACCAGAGAAAAGGATCTCTGATAAGTGATAATACGTAACAAGCTTATAGTTTATTGCTTCAATTTAAGTTCAACTTTTTTAAATACTTGTGAATTTAATTTTTGTAAATATTTACAATTGATGGTTTGTGTAAAATTGCTTGAGTGAGTTTGTAATAAATATTATGAAAATAATTTTCCGAAATTATTATTGATGCTTCCTTTTCCCACTATGAACATTGTTTATATTTATTGGAATAAGTAAATTCTTACAATTGAATCGGTTTTTACACGACTTCTGCACTTGCCTCTGTTCGTTTTTGTTTATGTGCTTTTTCTTCAAATTTAACGGAAATTGACTAGTCGGTAATACAGCCTGTTTTTGACTGCTGATATGTTACTTTTTAGAGTTATTATTACCAACTTTAAAAGTAATAACTTCCGTACTTATCGACACTAAAAATTAAATTATTTCACGTAGTTCTAGTGTTTGCCGCAAGGACAAGTGTAACCAACCTACACGTGGGTTTGCTGATTTTTGAAATTGTGGTAGTTTATAACATTTTCATTTATTTAAACAATTAAAAATGCCAAAACTAAGGAAAGTAAGACGAAGTAAGAAATATAGGCATAATGTTAATCGAAAACGACTTCGAAATAAACAAAGGAAAATGCCTAATATAAGTTGGTAAGTTTTTCTAACCTTACAACAAGTGTAATCAACTTGATGATTGTTTGTTTATTTACGCTATAATTTCTATTAATGTGGCAATTTTTTTCATTTAGTACACAAATTAAAGAAGCTTGGGATAATAAAAAATCAACAAGGGGAAATTTAGCACAAATGGGATTAGCTTATGATGCAAACGATATTTTAAAAATTCCAAACATAAAACAAGAAATGAAGAACAATGTTAAAAAAACAGCTTCAGGAGAATTTCAGGAGTCTGAAGATGAACCACAACCGATAAAAAGAGCACCAAAAAAGATTGAAGTGGCAATGAAGTTGGAGGCTGAAGCTAAAGCTCCTAGAGAAAGAATGTTCAAGTTACCTAAAGGTCAGGTACAATTTCTAACTTATCTGATGGATAAATACAATGATGATTACAAAGCCATGGCCAGAGATAAGAAAAATTATTATCAATTAACCTGGAAACAAATAAGATCCAAAATAAATGTTTTTAAAGGAATTCCAGAACAATATGCGGAATATTTACTTCGGAAAGGTGAAATTGTTCTTGAAGATCCTATACCTTTCGAAGAAACAAAAAAGAAAATCGCTGAGGAGAACTTGAAAAAATATTGTGCTCCTAAAAAAGAAAAGAAGAAACAACCTAGTATTTCTCAATGGATTGAAGAAAATATCAATGGTGAAAATGATCTAAATAATGGATTTAATACAAAAGATACATTAACAGACCTAGAAGGTGATCAAACTCAATCTGATAAGAGTAAAAAGCTGAAACTATTCCCCGATGATGAAGAGAATGATAAAAAATCAATAAATAAAAAGAAAAATACCAAAAAGGTAATCAATAAACAAACAAAATCGTCTAGTGAAAGTGACGATAGTGATGAAGAACTAGAAAATGATGATGAATTACAGTTTAAAGATTTAAGTGACATGAGTGATGAAGAATTGTCTGATGATGATATGTTAGATGATGAGGATTTTGCAACAGACAGTGCAGATGACAGTGATGAAGAATAAATAATTATAACAACAATTACTTTTTTACAAATTATTAATTCTTAAATTATTAAATTTTATATTATAGTATAAACTACAACTGTAAACAATGTTCAAATTTTTAAAAATAATGTAAATATTATTTAAATATAAAAAAAAAATTACCTGAAGAAAATGATTTGTAAAAATAATTTTTTCATTTCGTGAAAAAAAATATATTCTTTATAATAAATGCATCATGATTAATTATATTAATCTTTTCATAATATCAACGTAAATTGTTTTATCTTATGGTCCAAAAGACATGGAAGTTGCCATAAAAAATATTTCTCTAAAGGATTTGTTATTCCTTTTACCTTCTATGCATATAATTATTTTTCATTACTTAATCACTTATATAATCAATATATTTAGTTTTTATACTTATAAATAGAGAAAATTATCCAAAAAAAATTTGACTCTTTTGATTTACGATATGGTAGCAAGTGAAAATATTTTTTTTCTGACTGTATCAATACTAGGATGGTACCAATTATACTCTTTTATACCAGGTTCTATTGGTGGCATTGGCATTGTTTGACTTTCAATTACTTCGACTTTGTGTTTTAGAGGTGAGATGCTATGAAGATCTAAAGCTTTCTTGATTTGGTCCATCCTTAATGCATTTGAAACATCCTAAATAATTTCAATAATGCAAAGTAAATAGATAGCTATGGTAATCATTCAATTCAATTTTTTTCTTCAATAACTTACCTGCTTATTAGCGATGACTAGTATGGGGACATTATCCATTCTACTATCTCCTAATAATTGTTTCAATGCTAACACAGCTTGAGATAATTTATCAGCATCGCTTGCATCTACCATAAATACTAAAAGGTCAGTGTCTTGTAAGAAATTACTCCAATGTTGCTTTGTTTCTTCTGATCCCCCAACTGAAAAAGTAAAAATAATTGTGAAATATTAATATTAAGAACCATTAAGTGTTGTTTATTGTTTATTTTAAATGATTAAAAACGTACTTTCCCAAACATTGAAGATATAATTCCCCTTTTTTAGCCGGTAAACAGCAAATCCATCGGTAGGTTTTGGTGGAAATTGATAATAATTTCCATGAGAATCAGCAGCAACAGCTTGATTCATTACTGATGTCTTTCCAGCACCTTTTAGACCAAGGAGAAGTACTCTTCGTTCATTACTATCATCTAACTAGAATAAATAATCAATGATAATACAATCTTGAGACTCAAGCTTTCAAAATTATTTTTAAGGTTATGTTTTGACAGGTCGATGTCGATACATTTTTAATTAAAAATTATTGAAAATATCTGTTAATAATATTTTATTATACCCTTGTAACATCTTCGAAGCCTTCGTCAATAGCTTTCGATTCTCTTTTTTTCCAATATCGATAAGCAACATAAGCACCCACACACGCACAACTGATCCAAAATATTTTTTGCCCATTCTGAGGCAAATTCATCAAACTCTTGCCCATAATTATCCAATTATAACGTAACTGGAGTTTGTTTAAATTATTATGTAATTTAAAAACAGAGTATTAACAATATTTTTCTTCATGAATTTCGACCGCACGTGAATTGTATTCGCTTTACCAAAACACATGTGTAAAAATTTCAGATCATGCGCACAAGAAAATTTTTTTGATTAATTTGAATTGCAGAGATTCTATTTAAATATGTTCCATAAAATCTTTAGGACAGCACTATTACATTTCTTATTTTACTTATCTATTTCGTGTTGAAAGAGCTCTAGATTTCTGAGCAACTTTCGCAAAGTACTACTTTTAATCTTTTATTTACATTTAAACTACATATGTATGCGTAGACAGTAGTCGTACTAATGTAATACAGAATGCAATGAATGGCACGTTAATTGCAATCTCTTATTAACAGGATTATATTTTGCAAATCATTACTTGATAAAATATTATTCAAAACAATTATTATGTTAATGTTAAAAAATAAATAAATAAAATCGATATCAGAAGTAAATATTTTTCGTAATAAAAATGGTTATCTAACAAAAATATTATTTTATTATGAAATATAAAGAAAATTGTTCTTCAATGTTTTTTCAAAAATAATATATTCATCACAAGATGCATAAAATTCTATATACTTTTCATTATATTATTCATGAAATTTTTCCTTCATGAATCTTTGAATGAAAAATTTCCCTGCATGTTTACTCGATCGTATTATAAGAAAATTGATTTCCATTCTAATGTATTCACCAAAAGATTTGAAACCAGAGAAAACCAGGTTCTCTCTGTTTGAAACAATGTATCTAAACAATTTCCACCGATAAACTGGTGAGTTGTTTATGAAGACAACTGACAATTTAGACATGAGAATCATAGTAAACGACTGATAGTAACGAGATACATTTCTTACCGACTTAATATAAATATCCAACATTTCAAATAATTTTTTTTGCTTAATATGAGTTTTTTTAAAAATTATCATCATCATTATGATAATATCAATTTAAAAGACTTTCATTTGAAATTAAATAATACCAATCGTTGTTTAAACGTTCATGAATTAAATGATTAATAATTTTTTCAATAATCTTTGTTTAATTTAATTCTAAGATAAGGAATTTCACTCTGAATTCAATTGATTCCTGATTTTATTCCTGGATAATGAATCTTTATAATCATTCTCAGCAGCATACTCAAGATTATTACAATCAACTACAGTGGAATCGAAATGGAATAGAATATGGATGGAATTTGAGACGGGGAATTCCACGTGAATTCGACTACATTTTCAGTAAACTTAAAAAAATTTTAATATTCATACATTATGAATATTTTTTTAGGAATTAACGAATTTTTTTATATTTTTCTGAATTAAAAATATTTAATCCTATTAAATACGTAGCTTTACCCATTTTCAGTAGCTTTAGATTATTATCAGAAAGTTGATTCTTGAAATCAACCCTTTAACTCTCGAAATTATTTAAATGAGCTAAAAGTATTATAATGAACGGCTACAAACATCCAGTTAACTAAGTCAAAGCTCCTATAATTATTTTCAGTCATTAAAAAATGTGTAATTGAGCTTAGGATCTAAAGAATCGTCTTCCTTTGCTTTCCACTAATCCATCTAATCTTCCCCTAAATGAAATAGTTACAATTCTTCGCTTTATATACACACAATACTCGATGTTAGATATTTAGGGACAACGAACACTTGACCCAAGGGGACATTGACAACCAAGTGACAAGGGAGATGATGATAGGCGTCAAGGGTTACTTATATCATCCTTGTCTAATGTGTGTAATCTCTCTAACTGGCTTCTGACATATTTTATGACTTATCAAATACTATTACGACAAAGAGCATTATTCAATAAATAATTATACATTTTATTGTGATTTATTATCTGTATTACTGACTGATAATATTAATATTGCTTCAAGAACATTATCATACTTCGGATCAAAAATAATATCGTTTTTTTTTTTAATGTAAGGAATACAAATTTATTTCTGCAATTTGTAAACAAAGTAAGGAATTTTTTTAGATGTTACGATTGAATATAAAAATCTTGTGAGCAAGAAGACTTTTTATATCAAATATAAAGAAAATTTTAAATCTTTTTTTTTCAAAAGTAGGTTCTATTATATTTAAATAATAATTAAAATTAATTAATTTATTTTCTATGTATGTTCGTTTTCAACTAAAACAATTGTTGAGTAATTATTACTATACTTTTTGGAAAATCGTTTACAATTTATTATAAATATGCTTATATATAAACTTAAAAAAATAATAAAAAATAATATTATCATTATTATTTACTTAGGGTAAATATATATTACTTAAATTATTATGATCATTTTTCTTCAACAATTTTTCCAGTGCTCAGTCTACCCTATAATCTATCTTACGATCTATATTTTCAATTATTTAAATACATTTTACAAAAAAACTTATGCATAACTTTAGAATATACAGTGATTTAATTTAGCTATGAATTCTTCTACATGAAAGTATCATGTTTTTGGAGTTGAGCAATTAATTGATTTCCTAAGATTTACACAGATCTCTAATCTTCTGTTTTAACTTCTTCCTATTACCATATCTTTTCTGAACTGTTAAACAATCTTTAACTCCAATAAAAGCCTAATAATATATTTATTACTGAATTTTATATTTATCACTAAAACAAAAAAAAATGAGAAAGTTATGAAAGCGAATATTATGAATAATTTTAATTTGATAAATAAAAAAGACTATTACGTTATTAAAGAATTTTAAAAATGCAGTTTACCTCAACTCATCGTACACCCAAAGCATTCCAATTTTGTCGAATACCGCGAGGAAATATTAAAAAAATAACAAATAACGAAAAAATATAAATTCTCTCTATTTTCCCTTTGTGCGCTCTCTTTCTCCTTTACTCTCTTTCTCTTCCACTTTTATTCTGCACTTGCATGACCAAAATTGGATATTCGATAAAAATAGTATTCTACGCCGTTGCTACCGCTTGACAATAACCAGTTCTCCACCCCCTTTATTCTCCAACTCACCCTCTCAACTCTTGTCGCTTTTTGATTCCCCAGTTCTCTTCACCACATCCCTTGCTCTTTCCATCTACAACGGATACAAGGGGATGACTTTTATTGCCTTGTCTGATATTATGAATGTGATCAACGCTACAACAGAGATCTTTTATTCAAACTTCAAGTGGTTATGCTTTTTATTATGTCCTTGTAACAATTAGCAATTGCTTTATGAGCTATTTATGTTGACTAAACTTTCAACTTATCAACATTTCTACAAATTAACAATTATTCCAAATATTATATCAGTTATTGATGGTCAACTAAAGTCAACATGTCTGAAAATTCCGGGCTCGATTATCGGTTGGATGCACAATTTTTTCGTAATTTTATTCAATTTATAACTTTATTGAATTATTTCGTTATTATTATGAATCAATAATTTGACATACAGTCAATTATTAGGAAACTGACTGGATGTATTTTATCTACAATATTTTTAGAATATTAAAATCAATTAAAATTCGTATTATTTATAAATAAAAAAATATGTTTAATGAATAATTTTGAATTATTTAAAAATAAAAAAGAAATTATTAATTTCTATTTGGAACTTGAATATGTTTGCGTATGTTTCAACTAAGAGGGAAATAATTGTTGTAAAATGACATGTCATGAATCATATCATAAAATCACTGATGTAATGCTTATGATAGTGTACTATAAGCTTACAATAGAACATGTGTGTTGTGCATTTTAAACGATGCAGGTGTTTACGGTTACGCTTCTTTAGTTATGGCCCCATATCGAATGATTGTGGACAAATAAGGAGTTTTATGATGACATTGTAGTAATATTTTAGCCTCAAGAATGCTTTATTATTATTACTGAGTCATTGAAAAAGTAGCTTTTATAATAATTTAACAGATAATTAATTAATAATGCTTGTTATCATTTATTCTAAAAATTATCTTTGAAGTCATAAATTGATATTACCAGTCTCAGTTGAATTTCTCTTTATCTCATTTCGTTTCTAGTGTTATTGCAGGAAATATGGAATTTAATATCACGTGGATAAAATGGATAAAAATGATGAACAAAGTGAAAAGAAACAAAGTAAACGAATAATGAGTTGGTGATGTAATGAAATTGGAATTTAAATTTGCATTATGATTGTTAAGCACAATTTTTAATTATTATTTCATTTAACACAAAATACTCATAACGACAAAGCTTTTATGTAACAGTGATGTTATCAGTAGATAAAAATTCATCTTTTAATTCGTTTTTAGATGAATAAAAAATTGCAACAAAAAAAAAATAAAAAGTCCAAGTGAACTAAAGACAAAAGTCATGTAGAAGTGAAGTCGGGTTTAGGAAATAGCTCACGAGCTTTCATATCGCAAGCTACACCCCCATCAGGGTGTAAGCTCCGCCCGTTCTCGTTCCCAAAGGGAGTGAACGGTGCCGGGGACTTTAGGACCGGTTATCTCAACTCAACCCCTGTATAACATCGTCGTTGGCATCCGCGGCATTCCAATTAGCTCGCGAATCAAAAGAGCCTCACAGCCTTTGTGGGGTATTCTACCCTATCTCGATGTTCTCATCTCTCTTACATCCTCCCTCTTTTGCCAATATTCAATTCTACCTCTCCTTGTGTACTTACGAAGTTACACACTGCCTTCAGCATACCTCTATACTCGCTTCAAAAAATTGCTCTATTTAGTCAAGAGGATCAATTGCTAATAATTTACGTTTATCTATATATAGACTAACAATTTATTTTTAATTATATATTCATGTTTTTATACATCAAATTCTCATTTTGTCTTATTTACAATACTTTGTTTCAATTTTCATACCATTTACACTCAAGATTTTGGTCTTTTTTTCTCTTAATTTTAAATCAAAGAAGAGGGAAAAATATACAGATATTAGAGTTTTTACTATTTGCTTTTCATGTTATGTTAATTTTATTCTTCAAGTAAAATAATTTCTTTTTACCTTGCCATCATTTTTTTAATATTTTAACATGAACAATGAGATAGTAGAAATTTTAAGTCAACTGAAATTCTATTGTCTAGGTCTAGGATAAGTCTCATATCTATGTATACTCTATTCTCTTTTAATAATAATCATGTTGTAGTGTAGGAATTGTTCATAGGATTCCAAGTGCTTTATGTTCTAATTGTTGGTGATTTTATATTTGTAATATTTAATATGTAATAAAATAGTGTCACTGTGCCTGTTATTTACACTCCTAGATTATTATTATGAATTTTGAACTCAATTATTACAAAAATATATGCCCAGAGAAGATGGTCAAACGTTGAAGGTTTTTAATTTTCCTGTCATTTTTAATATGTTGTTAAAATACTAACTATAATTATCTGGCAGTTTTCTTGTATCATTATTATTAATTAATTACTGAATAACTAATACTATCCTGAATAAGTATCTATTTTACTGTTTACCTTTCATTTTTCTTCATATCATAAATAGCTAGGTGTCGTATTAAGAAACTTAAAATAATCTACAAAATTACTTACTTCTTTTTAAAATTAGAAAAAATTTTATTAATGTAATGTGACTTGTTTACATTGATATAAATAAATTAGATAATAAAATTTGTAACATTATGTCATTTGAATTGTATGATGATAAAATTTTTAATCAAATTCATACAAATATCGTATTTAATAGGCTTGGTATATGTTCATTAAAATGAAAATAACAATATTAACAGATATTTGAAGAATAAGTAACAACTTGATACATACTTTTAAATATTATTTATGGAAAGTATGTGGTACCAAACCTCGGCATTTACATTTGAATCTCATTCTTTTGACAGTACTCATAATTTATAATTAAATTTTCTTTACGTTTGGTTGCCTATTAATTAGAAAATCTATTTTAAGAAATAATAAAACTGTACAGCTATGATTTAATAAATAAACCCAATTAAATTTTACAAATAAAAATTAATATATCACCACAAATATAAATGACTCTTTATTCTTAAATTCTTTAAAAAAAGTTATTGAAATAATTCATCAATGAAGGAACATCTTCTATAATTCAATTACATGATTTAGTATTATATTCGTTTATTAATTATTTAAAATATTCCTGGGGTGAGGAAATATGTGCTTTGATATATATATATATATACTCGAAGTGCTTGGGATTGAATTTTGGTTATTGCAGTTATAAGTATCTACAAACAAAAAAAAATACTAATATTATTAAATAATCCTTCAAGCATTAGTATACCAATGGAATTTTAGTTGACAATGTTGCTAACTGAATTATGATTATAGTAAATCAATGTGTATATTTTATCTATAGACTTACTTGTCAGTCCAATTATCGTGAATACTCAAAGTATTATCATGCATTAACCATTCAATCGCAATCTAAAAATATTTTTATCCTCATTTGTAGACACTCAATCTTCTTTCACTAATTACATCATTATATATATTTATATATATAATTTATCTATAATTTTATCTATCTAAGCAATAATAATATCATCACAGAAAATAATACGCTGATTTGAATCAACGTTCATTATTTACAAGACTCTTTCAGTCTATTTACTTTGTATTTTGTCATTAGCTAGGCTTTTCCATCCAAGAATTCACTTCTTTCATCATTCTAATTTGTTTCACTCCAATTTCTATTTATGATTATTATAAATAGATGAAGAATAAAAAGAATGATAATCGATTAAAACGATAGTCTGGATGTTGTTATAAAAAGTGCCCTTATTCTCATCATTCACCACTTTCTTCAGGTTCTTTGCAGTCTTCATCTTCTAAAGATGACAACGAAAGCTGTCTTAATTCATTTACTCTCTGACTTTGCTGTTCATGATGAACTTTTCGCCACTTTATCCTCCGATTTTGAAACCAAACCTTCACCTGGGCTTCAGTGAGTCTCAAGGAATGAGCTAAGTATAATCTTTCTGGTCCAACCATATATTGAGTTCTTGCAAATTCACCTTCAAGTCGTTCCAACTGTTCAGCAGTAAATATTGTCCGAACTCGCTTAGTTTTCCCAGAATTTACGTTCATGTTGTCGTTGACATGTGAACAAGCTGATACAGTACCAGTTTTAAGCTCTTGATGACCTGGAACACATTGCAACCAATCATTATTATATTTTAACATATTTTCTGATGATGAATGTACTTAGTAATAAGTATTATGATTCAATAAATATCATTTATCACAAGTGTATATTATCAGTTGCAAAGTCAAATAGAATATCATAAAGTTTTATTCAAAATGGAGTGAGAAATCGTTTTGATCAACAATTTTAATTCAAACTTAACAATTTATTTCATTTTATTAATTTTCTAAAGAAAAGTTTTACGTTTAAAAAATTTATCATTTAATCAAATATTTAATAATTAATCATACTAAGATTTTCTTAATTTATTAATTTGTTATTAATTCTAGCTAATGTGTATAAAATAAACTTACATTCTTGCCTGTTGGCTTTCCTAAATGACTGCTGACTTCTCTGATGTTTATCTCGTTGATTATTTTTCCCTAGAATGGCATCAATAGTAAACGAAGTCGTTTGTTGTTGTTGCTGATGTTGTTGCTGTGATTGCTGAACATGACTGGTGGAATGTCGATGAGGAAATTGTGATGTAAGATTTTGCGCAGATAAATCCATTTGGTTAAGTAAATGCGAGCGTCGCATACCATCAAAAGCCATTGATTCCATGCTTTGAGGACTTCGGCGTTGGATAGCAGCATTCCGGAAGTCATTAGATTCTAATATTCGAGAATTCGATAATAAACTTACATTTGGAAGTCTCTCGAGTCCTAATCCAATATGATTATCTCTAATATTATGCTCTCCACCAAGATTTAATTCCTTCATGATGTTGTAATTTTTTGATAACCCATATTCTTTCAACTCTCGTTCAACAAGTCCGTGCACTTTCTGTCTCCTTGTTCGACTTAAATTATAAATACTGTCCTTATAAACTAGCTCTCTAGATATACACAGTGATAGAGAATCTGGTGATGGTTCAGCTTCATTTGATCTGTCTAGATGAAACCCAGACATATCTGTCACAAAATTGAATGTTTTTGATTTGGTTAATCCAAAATCACGATTGGGGAACTCATCAAACTGAACTGAATTATGATGTCTTGCTTCCATTGGAAACCGGAAGTCTTTATTTTCTACACAAGAATCATCTTTATTTCTGCCAATGCTGAGATTTAATCCTGTCAAATCCTTGGGATTTTCATAATTAGAATAATTATGTTGTTGTGGCTCAAAATGGCTGCTTTCACTCCGATCTGACGAATCATCAAATCCGTTCACCGACGGATCACACGTCTCCATCATTATAACAGAAATGAATAAAAATTATTTTCAAAAATGATCAATTGTTTAATTGATGACAATAACAGAAACAATCACATTTTTAAGAACACACTAGAGTTAAATAAATTTCTTATTCATAAACTTGTGAGATAAGATTCCTGATAATGATGTTGAAACACCGCTATCACCGCTCAGTACTAAGGATAACCAGCTAATGATCCCGTACGTGACAGGGGGCTATTTACCCTTGGCATCCCCCAATCAGTCCACCACGTTTACCTCCGCAACCCCCAAATGGACCGCATGATCGTGCGGTCAATATTTTTTCTGTAGTTTCAGGACGTGCGACGTTACGCGGGATTGGCCGGTCTCGCGCCATCTGCGTCTTGTGTTGCCACGCCTCTTACATCTGGTGGGGAATAACAGAGTTTTATAGACTTCTTTTTTTTTAATTATTTCCTCTTTTCTACGACCTTAACTGGACTTGCAAGTCCAAAGCACAGACAAATAAAGCGTCCGCTGCATAAAATTGATAAATAAGATATTTCTGCTGTTATATTAAACGCTAATAAAACCTCTTTCTCGACATTTAAATGTGATTTTTGATTGCACTCCTAATTCTTCCCTCTTCATTAAACTATTTCTTAAGCTATTTAAGGGATCATTTCATTAAGTTTTTTGTCAATTTGTCGTCTCTGGCATCAAGCCAAAATTAGATTCCAATCTAATTAGAGATTTTGAGGTAGAATTATCAATCATAATGAGCATCTTATTATCTTTGCTTAAGTAGTTTTTCTTACTGACGACAAACAGGAAATTTAACAAAATTAAATAACCACAAGCTACTTATAACTTATGTCTTAAGCTTGCATGTGTATGCATGATATGAATGTTAAAAAATATTGAGAAAGTAAATTAATTTTTTTTCTCTGGCATGAGATTTATTTAAGTCAATAATTTTAAAGTTACAATGATTATATCCTCATAGCTACATTGATTCAGATGGTTTATATATAGAGATATACACGGATAAAAGCTCTTGATAAAGGGAAACTTCGAGACCTCAGCTTTTACCATTATGAAGTCGAGATTGAGCCATAAATTTCAAAATTTACTTTGAAGAAAATTTCCCCCGAGGTATATGTTCACGAGAAAATGTATTTCCTGCGCAATTACGTCGTAGATTCATAAAGTAGACGTATATTATATTACTTTCTAAAGTGATATTATAACACAAGTTTTGCTCTCTTATGTCTTTGAGATATCTATACAATGTAATAATTTCATTTAACACAATATAAACTTAACTACTACCAAATATAATTATAATAACGATATCATAATATTTATTGACAACTCTTGACCTTTTTTCATCCTTTAATTTTTAGAGTATCCCAATATGGAAATAGAATGTCTGAACAAAACTTGACTGCTCCCCTTTTAGAAATTTTTGATGAATTGAAATTATTGGTTATTAATCAGTTAAAATATGTGAAAATAATTGAACGTTACTCAAAAATAGTGTATATCCGTTTATTATTAAATAAACAAAAAGAAATAAATAAGCTAGAATGACATAAACAATAAACTATTTAATTTGAGCATAAATAGAATTATCACTTTTGGTCAGCCATGATCCTATGAATAATACTTCATTGAAGTAAAAATAATATATTCTTACTCTATTCAATTTTTTTTATTGTTATTATTTTATTTTAGAGATTCTAGTGCTTTAGATAGTTATTATGAATAACAATTCATAATTTTCAGCAATTAAAAATGAAAGCTTTTGATCTAAAATTATTTTATGCTTACTCATCACTCGACTAATTATATTATTATTATTCCCAATGCTATTATAAATGACATTTAAATTTTTTTTTCATAAAAAAGTACTTGAAAGCAATGTATTCGATTAATAAATAACTTGAAAACATAATGATATAATTAAAAAATATTTATAAATAATTTTTTTTGCATAGCACATGTTTTGGAGTAAGTAGAGTTGGTCGATATCGGTCAGACGGGAAAGAAAATGAAGTTGTCTTAAACATAATATCATCAAAATTCTCGTTTTATTTATTTCAGGAGTGATAATAATATTAAAAATAAGCTGAATATAATAAATTGAAGGACTTGGATGAAGATATTACTAATGATAACAGTAAAAATCAATATCTATGGAAATTACGCAATTCCATACTGTTAATCTATCCAAGAGTAAACATCTCTCGACTAAATTAATATTATTAATGGATATTGACATGTTATAATTAGTGAATAATAGTTGCAGATGTAAATAATGTAGCAACGTTGTCGAGAGTTAATCCAAAGTAATTACTATAAATAAAAAATAGTTTAAATTAAATATAATAGGTTGATGGGCTAAAGAAATTGGGGAACAGTTGAAAGAATTTTTATTGAAGCTCAATATCTACAGTAGCCGTCTGCCAAATGACTCAAGTCACCCTTATTACGTCTCTCAGCAAATTTATCACGGGAATTTCACCGAGTATTTTATCCGGATAATTGCAGAAGCTTTATATAAGACATATAAAAGCTGTTGCCATTTATTTCTTTTTGCTAGAGTATTTTTTTATAAGCAATAGAATCACCTTAACTATATACTTACATAAGGTTGAGTACTACCCTGACACTGATTCATTTAATTTAATTATAGTGAAATTTTAGAATGCCATTGTCTATTTCGATAGTAGAATGAATATATTTAGAATAAATTTTTCTTTCTTTAGAGTTTTAAACTCTCGACAGTCAATGGTGTCCTGAAAGACTTGGCTTACTAACTCTTCCTCCTTGTGATGCTAGTGTTCATTTTACATACGAGATATTAAAACTGAAGCAATTAGTGTATGAAAGCGCGAAAGCCGGCATTTTACGAGATTTATAACAATCCGATCGTAGTGGGGATTACAGAGATATGATTGGATGTCAGAGAATAAATTCTACAGTAAGAGCCACACCCTCAGCAATGGCTCAATCCACCCCCGCAATTGTGATTCTCAACGTTTACTTCAACCCCTTTTTCGATCCATTACATTATTTTCCTGTTTGGTAATTTTACGAAGAATACAATCCTTATTTTGTCTCAGTAGCCCTCTTAATTAGAGAATACAAAGTATTATTAAAGTCGTTACACGTAGTTTAATCAATTTTTGTGGTTTGTTAATGAACTTTTTATTATAAATTGACATATTAAAAAAATATTATCAATATAGAACAAGTTCATACTGCACGATTTTGCAAAATAATATCTTTTAATAATATCAGGTCTTTTCAAAAGCCATATTTAAATATAAGTTAAACAGTCAGGATTTATCGATTTTTAATGTCAAGATGCTATTTCAAATTTTATCGTATGTTTTAATATGCACTTTTCTGTAATTTTTTTTTAATATCTATAAATATTTAAATTATTGCTATTTTATCTGCTTGATTAGATGTGCAATTTTTTGGCGCCACTTTTTGAATAGATCTACTTTACAGGTAACAAAAAAAAATCAGTTCCTTTATTATCAGCAGCAAATTTATTTATCGACCAAAGATAACGTAAATTCCTGCCCACCTCGATGCGAACATTTGTTTCTCAGAACCCGCATATTTATTCTGGTTTATATTTCGCTTTGTAACACTGACGTGTCTATTTGTGATTAAAAGCGTATTTTATAAAAATAACATCACGAAAATTGCTTACTTACTAGTTTTCCTAATGTTCAATAGTATTATTTATCAGAAATTTAGCAAATGAATTATGATAACGCTTAATACCGATTGTATTAATATTTATCTTCAAAGTTAACCTTAAAATACGAAGAATGTTATGGAATATTCACTGAAGTATTAATAAAGTTTTTATATTGAAGTCAAAGTGTGTAGTGTTAAAATGGGCATTAAATTAGTGTTTTTTATTAATATCATCACCGGCTTATTTTCATATAATTTATTTGAAGCAGCTCCTATTATAGAAAGTACTCTAATTACTCACAGTATTGCTAATGACTCTAATACTTGTGCAAATAAGTCTGTTATATATCAATCAAAATATCTGCAACAAGCGTGCAACATTAGTTTTCCAGAAGCATCGAGTGATATAAAAAATACTACTAATATTAATCCATATTTGTGCACTACTTTATACGACCAAAGCGTAAAAGTTTGCCATTTATACACTACTGAAAAAAAAGAATTATTCAATCAGACAATTTTTGATGAAGAAATAAATAAAACTATTACTAACATTACTAAATTGCTAGAAGTATGTGCAATTCGAGGAAATAATTTAATATTGGAGTACAATAAAACAAAACCATTCGTAGATAAACTTAACAATTATTTTAAAAATCCAAAAAATTGTGCAGATCGATGTTCTGCTGGAACAAATGAAAATTCAACGATAAATCCTTTATGTGTTATGATTCATTATATCGATGAAAAAATAAGAATGAGTCAAATTCATACTAAAGAAGAAGATGTAACTAAACACGATTCTGTTGTAACATCGAAAGAAGCAGGATCGGAAAAAGCAATAAAACAAAGTACAGTGGCATCGAAAGAAACGATTTCTACAAATAACGAACCCAATTCAGACAAAAATGAAAAAGTTAAGGAGGAAAAAGTAGCTGATAATTCAAAGATAGTTAATTCTGGCGCTAACCCTCCTAAAAATGATGGAACTAAATCCAATCCAGAAAATCCAGGTAATAAAACCACTGTCCCAATTAACGAACAAACGAATAAAGTTGAGGTACCACCATTGGAGAAAGAAAAAGAAAATAGTGAGACAGCTGTAGCTAAACCGGATACTTTTGATCAAACAATGACAAATATAGAAGAAGATAATAATCAACATCCTGGAGGTGATTTTCTTCCAGAAGAAGGTACATAAACTACTATTTTATATGCTATTGAATATTTTGTGCCTTTAAAAACTTAATAAACTCTTTATTTTATTTCTTATAGAGAGTGACCAGATACAAATAGATGAAGAAGATAAAAGTAATAATTTTTTATTTTTTTATTTTTGTTTTGATTGAAAAAAAGAGAAATATATTAGATTAAAGTAATTAACAAATCTTATTTTTTTATTTTTCCAGTGAATGATCAAGATCCCTTAGTAAAGCCTGACGACAAAACAGATGGTCTTCTAATTCATCATAACATTGAAAAAGATGATGATGCACATTTCTTTGGATATTTTACTGTTTTGGGGCTCCTTGGTATCGGCGGTTGTCTTGCTTATCATCACAAACAAAAAGTTAGTTATCGAGCAATCAAATTTTCATATTACTAAAAATATTTTAGAAACTTTTGATCAAGTTACGAGTAATAATAAATTCTATTAAAAATTTCATTAATTGTTTTAGATATTAGCAATACTTCTGGAAGGACGAAGGTCACGAGGAGGACGAGGTCGAAGGAGACCCAGTACTGCAAGCTATCGGAAACTGGATTGCACTTTAGAAGAAGCTGTTACATCTCAATGTAACGCTAATGTTACTCACGTTATTTATTAAAGCGTTTTTGTCACTGATTGGCTCGACGTACAATCACTTGTGCTTAACAAGAATGTTTTCTCTCTCTTTTTCTGTGGTAAAGTAAACAAATATTTTTTTTTGCACGCAATCAATAAGTATTTTTACAATTCTTATAGTATCCAGAGGGTATTTATCGCCTTCCTGTTATGTGATTTTGCTATTCTTAAAATTAATGAAATTACAACATAAAAACGACTGTAAATAATAAAACATTTATATCTATTAAACGAATGAATGATTCTGAGAATTTAATAACAAACAAAGTGTATGTAATAACGAATTGAAATATGAAAATATATCTCTAAAACACGTTTTGCGACAACTTTTGTCTCCGTTATTAATGAATAGTTCTATTTCAATTTATCGAATGATTGTTAACTTTGTCATTTTTTATAAACATAGTCATTCAATAATATAGTGCATAATTTTGATGCATCATCCATTTTATTGCTTGTAATCATGTTATTGCCGTTGAAGCAAATCATGAAACGTTATCGATTCAATTAAAATAGCAAACTAACAAATACTTTTGCTATCAAAATTTTTTTCTTCAGTAATAAAATTAACTGCTAATTGATTTTTAGATTAGTTATTTTTATTGTTTAAGTTCTGGATTAATTAAGTATTAGTATCAATAATATTTTTTTAATTAATAAAAAATTAAATTTCAGAATTTACAGATAAATAATTAATATATATATTTTTTTTATTTTCATTATCACAAGCAGTTATTGAATTTTTATCTATCCATACAGTAGACTGCATTTTTTGTATGGCTCTTAATCCAATATAAATAGTCAGTAACCTTTACATAAACTCCAGGTACTCCTGGTTGTGCACATCCAATTCCCCATGATACGATACCTAGAGAAAATATTTCTTAATTATTTAATGAAGCTTATAAAATAATTCTAATCTAATATGTATTAAAATATTACCGGCTACTTCATAACGTCCATCTGATCTCTCAAACAATAAAGGGCCACCACTGTCTCCCTGAAGTAATAAATTTAAATATGAAAATAAAACTAACGGGAAAGTATTGTATAAAATAGAGTCATTATATTTAATCATACTTGACAAGCATCAGTATTGTCATTGTAAGCACAAATCATTGATGCTGTAAGATGATCGCCAAAAGAAGTGTTGGTACAAACGCTGTGAGGCATAACTCGAAGTGTCGCTTGTCTTAAGTACCTTGAAGCACCTCCGGAAACTTTAACTCGACCCCAACCAGCAACTTTCACCAGGTGTCCTGTGTAATCGGAACCTGAACAAAAGATTAATCAATTTAATTGATGGTTTAATTATATTCTTCATTCATTAACTTCCCCTTCATTCCACAATATAATTATTCATTGAAATCTAATTTCCAATTAACAACAAAAATAGTTTTTCTTAAGAATAAGATTACCTTTCATCGGAAGACATATCGGTTGAATTTTGTCATTATATTGGATTGTATTTGGTAGTTTGAGAAGTGCAATATCATTGGTGTCATGTAAATAATCACTCTCAAAGTCTTCATGAAGGATTGCTTCATCAATTGGAAGAATATAACCATCAGAAGGATTTTTTATATCATGAATTCCTAAACCAACATCTAGAAAGGTTGCATCGACCCTAAAATTGATTTTTTAAATTATTGATAAAAAAAGTGTAGTCAATTGAAAAAAAATTTAATTGGCAAAATTCTGCACCATTTGACGCAATGACCAGCTGTGAGCACATAACGATCATTTATCAAAGCACCACCACAATGTAAAGATCCTTTGTAAAAAATTGCCACTATCCACGGAAAAATATGCGGAACCGTAATTTGACCACCAACTATTCTATTCGATATTCCTTCACCTGACCAACCACATTCTGAAAAAAATTTACTTCTTCATCAATTTAATGATTTTTTTCTACTAAATGTCTGTTGAAAAATTAGAAAGTTCATATGCATAAATATATATTATGAAATTGTAGTATTTCCTTTTTAATAATAATAATTCTTTGCTGTTGCTTAAAACATAATGAGTTTAATCTTTTGCAAGATCTCAGAGTCTTAAATTTTAGAATAATTACCACAATCTCGATTAACTCTTAGCAGATGTTTCCGACATTGATAACTCTGAAATAAAAATTATTTTCGTTTATTTTATTTATTAAATAAAAATTAACTTTTTGAATTGTTAATTACTCTCAACGAACGTCTAGGATAAAGAAAATCCCAATTACGATGATTTTAGAATTTAATTTCATGACGAATATTTTTTTCGTGATCGTCAAAGCAGATGAAATACTACTGAGCAAGATTTACGATGCCTTACAATCATATTCGTTTTGATACTGTCGTTACTTCGTTATCTGAGATCTTAGCATTTATGCCGTGAAGTGAAGTAGTTTGCAAAAAAAAAAACAATTTACCATTGTTATATATTTATTTGGTTGTATTGATTAATTTTTTCTGTTAAAATTTGTCAACTTTTTCTTTTATATTTAAAGGTTTTCCATGTTTCTCGTCTTAGATAGATTTATTTGGTACAAAGATGGAGCAAAGAAAGTAAATAGGAGGAGCAAATAAATGAATGTTATCGTTGAGGTTGATCTCAAGAGTATTCTTTCCTTTTTGGCACAATACAAAGGTAAAAAAAGCCTAGTGATCTTGGTAATTCCCCATAGAGATGCCACATATTCTTCATGTAAGTTTTTTCTCTAGATGGAAGTTAGAGAAAAAAACCAGAACCTTGCGTAGTATATAAATTAGTGAATAAAATAATAAATGTTTTCAATTCATTTACCTATCAGACTTTATTTAGTTTTACATAATTGATGTATCATGAAAGGGTGATAAAAGTGAAAAATTAGTTCATTTCATTAATGTCAATATAATTAATGTATAACTTGTGTATGTATAATATAAATAATTATCTAGAACAGTAGCAAGCATCTTTGGTATTTTGAAGAATCCAATGAAGATGAGGGCCTAATCTAGTGAAAACTGCTGTCTTTGTTGCAGTTTCACCACATACATTACCGTCTGATAACAATCCTGCATTAAAAATGACCAACAATTAATGTTATTATTTATTACGCATATTTATAAGTTCTAAAAGTGATGAAATTATTTTTACCAATTAGATCATAAATTCCATTGTATGATCGGTAGTGAACAGGAGTTCCTACATCATTCTATCAAGAAAATGAAAATTACTTATGCGTTTAGTTGACATTAATAGTCTGAGTAATAATTTCGAAACAAACGTTCATGATCTTACGTTGCAAACAATTGATTTACTGCCAAGTACACCAATACACCCGGAATCATCATGGAAATGGTTTGCTTCAACTCCAGATTTAATGCATTCTCTACCACTTAGGATAGGTAATCCAATTTTGCGTGGTAAGCAGGCAAACGTTTTCTCACTATTAGGAGCTTCAGTCCATCCTGCAAATGTTCCTACTTGACCAAGATATGTTGAATCTTGAACGATAATAAATAATCATTTAAATATTAAATATCAAAATTACAGAGTGACTATTAAAATTTTTTTTTATAATATTAATGATCAACATCTAATCATTAGTTATGATTTAAGACCAGATAGTTTTAGATCAATAAAATCACAACGATACAAAAATCGACTTGAAAAAGCTGTAAATAAGCAGCCAGGTGCGAGGTAATAAATTGAACTTGAGCATGGTAGTAACATGAAAACTAGTAGAGTATCAGCCAAGTATGAAAGATAACGTCAGGCTCAATATTGAAGGTAAAAATTTATATGTTCTCCTAACATAACATATTTTTTTACCACCAATAGAAATATTAGATAAAAACATGAGCTGTGATCAATTTTTTATTACAATAAACTTCCAATTTTCTTCACTAAATAATCTTTTTTTCCAACATTTGTGTTAATTCAATCGAATAATTATATCTTATTAACAGATAAAAGATAAAAAAAAGGCTTGGTACTATTTATACTCACTCGGATTAGGCATACAAACTGGAGCAATTCTCTTTTCAATATTAATCGGTCGACTTAGCTTAATTAACGCTAAATCATGGGCATGTGTTTCTCCAACATATTCTGGATAAATAATAATGGTGTCGACACTTGAATTCACTGTAGAAATATCAATATCACAACGATCGTATGTACCTAGAGAAACTTTTATTTCGTGTGCAGCTGAGCTAAAACATAATAGACAACATTAATCCTGATTACATTTAAGTAAAATTTTAAAAAAAATATGTATATATAAATAAACCAAATAAGCACTCTATAATTTGACTTGCTGCAGTTAGCACGTAGCGGTCATTTATCAACGCTCCACTGACTTGGTTTCCAGTTTTTGAATAAATATTTACAAGCCATGGAAACTCATGAGAGTATGTTGTTTCACCTCCAATAAATCTTGCAGTGTTACGATTTGATCTTCCACACACTAAAAATACGAAAAGTATTAAGATAATTTTTTGAATGTCATTCTTACAATTCTTTGTTACAAAAGTGACAGCTAATTAAATGAATGCTTGCTTACAACATCCTTTGCAAGGTCTAAATACAGACGACAGCCAATCTAATACTCCACGTTGCACTCTTGTTGCTTCAACCTAGCAAATGAGTAACCAACATTGCTTAGATACTTATTTGACAAAATTGTTTCTAAAATTTCTAATTTCAAAATTCAGATTTGATACTTTTATTTCTGTGATTCAAATTATTTTATGATAGTTACATTTTTATAATGCTTACCAAACCAGTTGGAGATACTGAACTAGTGATGGTGATGACTAATAAACAAATAAGATACTTGACGTATTCTTGGATATTCATGACTCCTGTAGAGTTCACAAAGCTCGACTGTTAGCTTGTGAGACTGGATTTGCAAGAATATAGCGGTACTGCCCGCATCTCAATCCCACCTAACCATCATTGCAGAGAGGATGAAAGATTTTTTTTTTGTTTTTTTTGTATCTAACGTGACCAGTCGATGACCTACGGTCAATTCCGTTATGTTTAACTTTTTATTCTACTTTATAAAACATACAATCATTTTACTGACATACAATTTATTGATAATCACAAGATACAAATACAAAATAGTTGTACAAAATTATATAAAGAATTAACGTAAACAATACATTGTCAATTGTTAAAAGAGATCACGATTCACAAAAGCAGCCATCACGTGAATTATATAAAACCCAGTCGAGATAACGAGTCAGCCGAGTATAAACCCCAGGGTATCCTGGACGAGCACATCCATTGCCCCAAGAGACAACTCCTATTACTTCATATTTTTTATCTTGTCTCTCAGCAATTAAAGGACCTCCGCTGTCACCCTGAAAGACAAATTATGATTATTTTTCGGTTATATGTTAGCTCCTACTTTTCACAACATTAATCTCTGTTCATCAATTTTTTTCAACTCATTATCTTTAAATAATTGTCATTAAGAATATCAAATACATCAAACTTTATTTTACAAAAAAAACTTGAAATAATAGTTACTTGACAAGAATCTTTCTTTCCATCAGGATATCCTGCACACATCATATTATCTGATATCATTCGAGGACTGTAGCTAGTATTTCGACAATCTTGAAGACTCATAACTGGAACTTCAACCTCTTGAAGTAAACAAGAAGGTTTACCATCTTCATGAAGTGTTCCCCATCCAGCAGCAATAGCTTTGGTTCCTACGTAGTCATTTTCTATTCAAAAAAATAAAAAGTTATAATTATATTAATTAACAAAGTAGGTTGAGTGCTGAAAAATTACTTAAGCTATTTGAACAGTAAACAGCATAATAAAATGGTACTAAGCTTTTATAAAACAAAAATGAGAGTAAAATAAAGAAAAAAGAGAATCTATGTATTGTCATATGCATAAAGACTGTTCTAGTTGTTCATTCTTTTATTTAAAGTACTTTGTGTTGACGGAAAAATACACCATACCCGTATAGTATGTGCTCACAATTGATTTCTTCGCAGTAATGCATCACATAACAAGTGATAAAATAACCAGGTCATTTATGCAATTTTATGTGTTAATATTATTAAATATTAAACATTAAATATCATATTTATTGCTATTGAATATTCAACTTTAATTCAATGCATTCTCTACTGCTATTAAATTAATTGAATCACTTTTTAATTAGCACATCGTTTGAATATTATATTATCAATATAATATTCTGATCAAGTTAAATTATTGTTTGGAAATAGATCAAATTTTCTAATACCAGCAATACTTTTATTAGATCATAAATTATTATTATTATGACAAGATCAGATGGTACCTTTAACTGTTGGTAAACAAACAGGTCGAATGGCTTCAGTGAGAGGAACTCGATCATTAAGTTTCAATAGTGCAATATCATTATCAAAATTAAGAAAGCTAAAATCTCCAGTAATAGCTCTTACTACAAATCTTGTCTCTGGTTTATTTTTTTCATCACATCTATCATGCTCTCCAAATGTTACCTTAATCATGAACCACATGAATCTAAAAATAAGGCTGAGAGTATTGATAACTGAATATTTTATTTGATAACATGATTATAATCATTGGATTCTCACCCTCTTACGCAATGAGCTGCAGTTAACACGTAACGATCATTTATCAAAGTCCCTCCACAATAAAATTTATTCAAATAAGACAGTCTTGCCATCCATGGAAATTCGTTTGATTTCGTTGTTTGCCCTCCTACTATTCTACTTTCTTCATTTCTCACTCCACAACCTGGCAAAAATTTAATTTGACAAATTTATTAATGGCAATCATTTTTAATAGATAATTGATGATGTTTTTAGATGTCTAACAAGTCAGACTTACTACAATAGCAAGGACCGAGTGTTGAAGTAGAATTAGGTGGCTTATTACCAAAGATTCCAAAAAAATTCCTTATATGATCGCCAATAATACCTTTTTGCTAAAATAATATTAATGTTAGAAAAGTTAAATAAAAGTTAAAAATATTCTTTTAAATACATACTTCATTTTTAGCTGCTCCAGCAAGTGTTGTAATCAATAGAATAAAAATTAGGCTCTTCATTATGCACAAAACACTAAATAAAATGAAAATAAAGAAAGAAAAAATGAAAAAAATTCCGATACAGAGTATCAAGATTGAAGAATCATGTCTAAACTAAACCAAAGACACCAAGATTGCTTAAAGAAGCTGAAGATGATATTATGGTGGGGCAGGAAGACACGCCTGGACGTCTCGGCGCCAACTGGACACCAAAGACCAGTTCGAGTTCACGTTCATGGACAAATCCTGTCACTGACCGCAAGACTATTCGCACTTTGACGCACGTTGCAATCGTGTTAAAAGTCCACCTTGCTATCATGATTATTTTAACTTCAAACCACGATCAAAAAAATACGTTCATCATGGATATAATTAAATTCGTATTTATATAGATGAGAGACCGGTTTTCTAAGATCATTGCACTCTGAGTTACTTTGAAAACATTCATTTTTTTGCCATCATTCATGATTCAATAATTCATTGGTTTCATCCTTTTAATAGACTTTCACTGAGTCAATAAGGTCTCAAGACTGTTGGATAAACCGTTAAGTCACTATAATATTCAACTCGCACATCATGGTATCTAAATATTGTGCTAAATTGAATTATGGTGTTTCGAAATTTCTCATGAATATCTTCTTTTTTTTTTATTTTTTATCCTGTATCTATCACTCTGATAAAAGAACACGAGTGAGAATTTAGCTAAAAGATTTTAAATAAAAGTTATTTCAAATAAATCTTTTTTTTTAGTGTGTAATAAAATGAATAATAGAAAAGTTAATATAATTAAACAGTGATTGTATATTGTTTTATTTACATTTTTATTATTACATAACAATAACTTTCTGTGTCCATGACTGTTTACAATAAAAATACAAGTATTCAATTATAAAAACAATTAAAGCTATAGCCAATCCAATACCTAACATTATGAAAGCAAAATCTAAACTCTTTAAATCAAGAGCACGAATATAATTATCACCTTTAGCAGTGTCCATTTTTATCGAAATTATGAATTCATCATATTTCTTTTTCGAAAATATATTGCTTAAACCACATTCCATCATAATCATGTAAAAATTATTAAAACGTTGGTTTAGATTCCAATTTTTTCGCATAAGATGGGTGTAAAATCGTAAATTAAATGGATATTGATTACAATGTAACTCACTTATAATAGAAGATTGTAAAAGGTAATTATAATTATCTATACAAACAACAGATGCATTATCTACAACCATACTCACACAACTATTTTGATTTATAACGTAAACTATTTTTTTTATTAAAGTAGGATCTATGATTATACTTGCTCCTAGACCAGTAACAGCTATTTCTTTAAAAATAGGATTTTTTAGATCATCAAGAGTTTCGGGAAGCTCTCGTAGTTCAGGTTTAGTCAGAAATTCAGCTAAATGTCCACTAAATGTTGCATGAATGACCAAAAAATATAAAAAAACCATACTAAAGAATACTTTTAACGATAATTTATCTATTTCTGCAAAAATGGATGCATTTATTAACAAACGAACAATGTCAAATGCTGCAGATGTTCGTTTATTTTTCTTGCTAGAAAACCAAATAACAAAAAAAGTTAATGATAGTATAAGTGTCAAAGAAATTAATATCCAAATTCCATAAAAATCTTGAATTTTTTCTAAGGGAGTTTTAAAACCTCTCTTATGAGTTAAGATACCAAAGCTTGTCCAGCTAACTGGAAACGTATTTTGAAAGGACCATCTATGAACATAATTTACCATTGTTGGAATGAAATTAATTTTTAGATTTTTGTTTTCATGTATTGAATAAAAAGCATCATATAATTCTGAATGATTCTGTTCAGATGTGGTTTTAGGTAACTCGAGTGTAAAAGTCTCAAAAACTACATTGAGTGTTTTTTCTATAAATTCTTTCCTTTCTCTATCTTCACTATAAGTAAACATTGGAATATCACTTGCATCATTAAAGATTGGGTTTCCCGCTCTTATAGGATACTTATTCAAATATCTAGTTCGGTCAAAACTAAATTCATCACAAAGCGTACCTATATTATTGTAATAAAAATTTATATCAGTTCATAAAAACAACTGGAAAAAAATCTGTATAAAGTTACCTTTGTTATACAAACGATGATAAAGAACCCAATGATCTAGATTGTCTTTCAGAAAAAAATTGATTTAGCAGCTTCATTATGTTTCAATATTTTTTAAACAATTCAACTTATAATATAATTAAAATATATTTACCTGCTGATTGATCTCTATGTTCATATTTTTCCCAAGGGTAAGGAGCATAATCAGTGAATGGATTAAACGTATAGACTGAATGTTGTCCTTTAGAATTTTTACAAACATAATAAGCTTCTAATAGCCCAATGCTATTAATCACATTAAAACTTTCGAATGCTCTTGTACAATTGGTGTTTGATTCATCAAAAATGTAAAATGGAATCATAATATTCCACCAGGATGTCGAACCAAAGTTGAGGAGAACTTGTTCCAAGTTATCTTTTGAATGTGCAATTAAGATAAAAGCATCTATTCTTGACTCAAACAATTTCTTTTCCATTTTTATCATTAACATTTCATTCAAATATATAACAGATGAGAATAAAGAACTCCAAAATGAATTATTTAAAATGTCTTCACTATCATTTTCATGATAATACAATATACTGTAATGTTCTTTCTTGCAGGATGTAAATATTTCAACCTAATCAAGTTAAATTAAAAAATAAAAAAATTTTTTTTAATTATTTACTTTTTTACACCAACCATAACTTTGCTGAATTCAGATGATTTATTAAAACTCATAGTTTGGAGAGTTTTAGAACTTCCAATTACTGGTGAAAATTTAAAGTAAATAAAAATCAACAAATATACACATTTGTGATAATTATCCATTTTATTGATTTTGCATGCTTTAATAAATATTAAAAAATTATATTTTATATCCTTCTTAGTTGTTATTGGAAGAAATTTTTAATAAACTACTACTGATTGAGTAATCCACATGCTCAACTATGGCCAACAGTACAATCATTGATGACTAAAATACTCAACTATTCAATTGAAATAATACTTGGTCAATTTTTATAATTTTTTTCCACACGCTAACATTATTATACAGTTCAATTTAAGGAATAACAATGTATAAACTATCCTAGGATAATTGATACTTGGTATTGAAAAATAATAATGATGTTGAATAATAAATGTTTGTTCTAGTTTATGTTCACTGATAAATAGATTGAAGAGTTGAATATTCAAAGCAAAATAAATTAGAATAAATAAAACATTGAGGTAATTCAAACCATTTATTTATTTTACAATAAAATTTTGCAACAAAAAGCTTCTTTGGAAAAAAATTGATTATTGCTAACTTTGAGAATGCTGATATCTTCAACAGTTTTATTCACATTCACTGATATCTACTTTATGAGTATTTGTTTTTGTATCAACTGTTCAATACAAAAGATAATTGTGGCAACAATCCATCCAGCTCCTAATATCAAGAACCCAAAATTTACAGACTTGATATCAATAGGTCGAAAATAATCATCTGTTTTAGCATTCATTACTTTAATCTGATTTATAAACTTTTCATACTCTTGTTTATAAAGTGTCTCGCCAATGCCGTTTTCCATCAGCCTGATATAAAAATTATTGATACGGTGATTGAGTTTCCAACGTCTTCGAATTAGATAAGTGGTATATCGCAAACCAAATGGCAGTTTATTGATGTGCAAATTATGAGTAAATGTTGTTTGAAGTAAATTGTCATATCTTTCAATACATACAACAGAAGAATTTTTTAAAACTGCATCAATACATTCAACTGGATCTACAAAAACAATCATCTTATCAATTAGTACTTGATCTGTTAAAATATTAGCTCCTAATCCTGTAACTGCTATTCCTTGATACTTTGGATCTTTCAGATCCTCAAGGGTTTCAGGATGATCCTGAAGTTGTGGTTTAGTTAAAAATTCAGCTAGATGTCCACTGAATGTTGCATGAATGATCATAAAGTATAGAAAAACCATACAAAAAAATATCTTACGTGGTAGTGTACTGATCTCTATGAATATTGATGTATTTATTAATAAACGAAGAATTTCAAGTCCAGCAAATCCCTTATTTTTATTTTTAGCCATCCAAATAACTAAAAATGTCATTGAAAGAATAATTATCATAGAAGTTAAAATCCAAATTCCATAAAAATCGCGTATTTTCTCCAAGGGAGTTTTATATCCTTTATGCTGTGATAAAATACCAAATCTAGCCCATTTTATTGGAAAAGTATTATCGTAAGTCCACTTGTCAAGATAATTCACTTCTGTTGGTATAAGATCAACAGGCATAAAACTGTCATGAAGATGTTGAAAGTATTCAAATAGTTCAGTAAAATTAGTAAAAATAGAAGAATATGGTACATCAATATGTTGTGGGTCAAAAACAACATTTAAAGTTTTTTTTAGATCTTGTTTATCTAAATAATTATCATCTTTATATGTAAACATTGGAAATCTTATGGATGCCTCTGGATTTGAAGCTGCTCCTACTGAAGGTACTTGAATTCCGAGTCGAATTGGGTATTGATTGAGAAACTTAGTTCGATCAAAATCAAATTCGTCACATATAAAATCTGTATATTGTGCATGAGATATACATTTGATTAGAATTTATCAAGTAAATACATTCACTATAATCATAACATACTACTTATATCAATATTGAGATTGAAAAAGCTTCATGAATTATAATAAATTTATTTCAGCAAGATTTAGAATTATTTACCTGCATTGTATATTCTTTCATAAAGTACCCAATTATGTGGCCTTTCGTATTTCGCTGAGGAAAAAATATAATACTACAGATTTATTTGATTATGTTGATGTAAAATTGAATTAAATATATTTCTTTCAATCAAAATCTTACTTATATCAAAGTCAGGACTCCAGAGGTCGACTTTTTTAGTCGAATCATCTTCACGTCTGTGATATTTAGTCCATAATGAAGGAGCATAATCAGTAAAAGGATTACTAGTGTAGACTATAAACTCCATCATTGCATTCTGACAAATAAAATATGCCTTCAACACTTCAGTGAGATCAATCCATTTGAAAACATCATACACTTTTGAACAGTATGTATTAGATCTATCTATGATATAGAAAGGAATATAAAATTCCCACCATGGTACAGATTTGAGAGTAAATATAAAATATTGCAATTCATCTAATGAATAACCGATTATTAAAATAGCATCAACTTTTGTTTCATATTGAACTGTCGTTTTGTTTATTATCGATCTTCCATCAAAATTTACAATAGATAAATATTTATGAGTCCATAAAATGTCTGGTACTATTTCATCAAATCCTTCAAGTTGATATATTAATATATTTTTATAGTTTGTATTGCATACTTTGAATATTTGGATCTTGAAAGAAAAACTCTGTCAAAAAAGTACTCTTAAAGAGCTTAAAAATTGACAAATCACTGAAATCTATTTTTAGTTGCTCCCAAAATATAATTAGTACAAAATTGTGATTTCTTTAGTGATTCCCCAATTATAAATTTAAACGAAAGATACAAAAAATACTAAGCATCTTTCACCTTACCAGAACATCATTGACGGTGACAGTTTGATAAAAACCACTACGTATTTTAAATTTACTAAAACTCATTGTATTGTTCACTAAAATGAACCATATTGAAAATTTTAAAGAAATCTTCATTTTAATAATCTTCTATTTATAGAACATTCATTAGATTCTATGAACGTTTAATCACATTGTTAGAATACAACTGTAGTGTAAACCTAATGTTTTTCATTATGAAAATAGGTGATCATTCATCGTATTACCACAATGATATATTCTTTGATAGAACCCTTTGACGATTATTAATCGTATAGATTATCTAAATGCCATGACCTTAGACAACATAAATACAATGTATTATCAAGTTCATTAGTTAATGAGTACACGAGTTAGAAAAATTTATCATAGACATGTGATCAGTTTAATAAAAAATCAACATTGTGATCTATGCAGTAAATAAATAAGTAATAACAACCTGCTCTAATTAGTAACATTTAAAAAACTCATTAGTTTATTTTATAAATAAAAAGATAATTTTAGACTATATTAATTATAAGTAATAAATTATGTTCTCTAATAATGCTCTAGAGTTTACTGTAATGATTACAGTAAATTAAAAGAAAGTAAGACTAACCAGCTGGTATTTATCAAGTTGTAATAAATACAGGTATTTTACTTGTTTATTTTTTTGATAGTCTCTAGTGTTGATCATCAAAGTTTATTAGCAACTCTCTGATAGAACTTTCTTTTATGGGAATTTCCTAATAGTTTTAGATAGTTTTGGAATGACATATTTCAACGATTTTTTAGTGAAACTGAAATTATCTTGTAAATGTAAATGAGTAAAGCTTTTCATGTTTAAAAGTATTACCTTAATAATTTATTGATCCTAATGAATATTAATCAGACAACATATCTTGTTAAAAATAAATTTTTAATAATTATTATTTGATTTTTTCATGATAAAAATAAATGCTTTACATAAAAAATGAACTTGTTTATAATTTGAATGTTTACACTAGTGTTTTCTTAATATTTACAATACTTGACCTACTTATGTACATATAAAATTAAATATCTAATGATGGATCACAAAAAAATTTATTTGCATAAGCAAGTATTCTCCATGTTGGTATTAATCCAATTAAGGTATCTTGAAACTCTTGTATACACACCTGGATATCCAGGTCTGCCACAACCTACCCCCCATGAAACAATACCTAAAAATTGAAATTAAAGTTACTTTCATCTAAATCAAAGATATTTTTTCAGCTTTCATTTATGTTCAATAATTATGCACAATAATTTACCTGCTATTTCAATTTTATCACCTTCTTGCACAAGTAATGGTCCTCCACTGTCTCCTTGGCATGAATCTTGGCTTCCTTTTCCAGCACAAATCATGTTTGGAGTAATTCTGTTTGCTTTATACTTCATTTTTCTACATTGTTCTAAACTAAAAATCGGTACTTTGACCTCATGAATTACTCCTGGTAGCATACCACCTTCCATCGTTCGTCCCCAGCCTACAACTGTTCCTTCTTTCCCAGCTGGATCAGATCCTGTTAGAAAAATTGATAAGAAATGTCAATTTATTCAATTGCAATGGATATCATAATTCCATTTACAAAAACAATGAATAAATACAATGAACTTGAATAAAAGAAAAATATTTATTTCAATTATAATTCATTCTTACCCGTTTGAGGTAAACAAATGGGCCTTATTGTCTTGGTGAATTCAACAGGCTTACGTAATTTCAATAAAGCCACGTCATGATTATATGAATTAAGATCGAAATTACGATGACGAACAATTGCACTGACAGCTCTCATCACTGCTTTAGCTTCCAGATTAGTATGCTGGTCATGATCTCCAAGAATAATTCGTAGTTTTGATCGTTTCAATCTTCAACAAAATTATTAAAAATCTTTTATTCCATTTATTTAAAACTCATTTGGAAAAACATTTACTCAAGCATAATTAAAAAATATTTCTTCTATTTGTATCACCAAATTGATTTTTGTTTTTGCTAAAAATTCTTTTACTCTAAATCATTTTTAAAGACATATTTATTGCTAAGGACTGAAGTCTATAAGTATCAATAGTAAACGTACCTGCGAAGACAATGAGCAGCTGTCAAAACATAATCATTCGTCAATAAACTGCCACCACAATGAAACCGACCTTCATAAACCAGTCTAGCAATCCAAGGGTAACGGTGAGGTTCGGTTGGTCTCCCTCCAACGATCCGATCCTCCTGGCTATAAACTCCACACTCTATATTACATAATAGAACCAATTATTGTCATTTTTCCACCATGAAAAAAAAAGAAGGTCAAATTCTACAACTTATTTTTACCACAAGTACAATTCCTAAGTTTTTCTTCAGTGCCATCATTATCACCTGCGGTGACGTCAATTCCGAAAATCTCATCAAAGAGAAATCGACTTGTACGATTGTTCTGATGACATAAGTAAAAGTAGTAAGTATTATTTTGCAGTTAATGGTGTACTTATAGAAACAAGAATATACAAGAATTGTATAAAAATGTATGTCATGGCTTTACTTGACTAATTTTGAATTTTAATCCATCTTTTTTATTTGACAATTATTTCATTTTTTTTTCTACAAAACCACTCAATAACAATTAAAAAATTAACTCATCCTAATTGTTATTTTAATTTCAAAAAGACAAGAATTTTTATTCAAAAAAAAAAACTCACTGTAGAAACCTGTGGTTGATTTGATGGCAACATAACTTGAGGTAAGGATATTGAACTTGACATTAAAGAAAAACATGTCAATAATAAAATAACAAATTTATTTAGCATTATTTCACTTCAAATTATTCACAATTATCTCTTCCCTTTCGTTTTTCACAAAACTTTCTCTCTCCTGACACTCTCAACACTTTTGATCCTCTTCAGTGTTGCATAATAAATCCTATTACAATCATTGATTTATTTTCTCACTCAATTTTTGATTGATTCCAATCACTGGAGAAAAAAATAACAATTATACTTGGACCAATAACCCGGAGGCTTTCTCCAGTAACGTTAACTAAAGCAAGACTGATGCTTGGTGCTTGACGCGGCCTTGATGAAAGTTCTTTCTCCAACCGGATGCCAACTACGACTCGTCCTCCTGCCAGCAAAACTGTCAGTTTATGGGAGTGGACTACTAGAAGAAAATGATAAATATTCTCCCCTCACCTCATTCACTTTTACTTTGAATTCATATTTACCATAACGAAATAATTCAAAAGAGAAAGAAAAATAAAACGAGATTAAATTGAAATAAAACAAAAAAAAAAAACACAAAATTACCTACTTATTTTTTTCAAACTTTCCCTTTAATTTCATAACAAATATATCAAGCATTGATTACTCAAAATTTCTCTCCTTAAAAATTGCAATGATTCACTTATTTTATTGTTATGGATTAAAAAGTGTAAATTTTTAATAAAATATTTATCAATATCGAATTAGTTATTAATTGTAAATTAATAAAAATTATAAGTGTAACGGTTGGATGGTTTCACTAACCTAGATTCATTAGTTGAAAGCAAAACGTTTCTGTATCATGACCCGATTACTGATTCGAGGTATAATCTTGAGGTCATAAATAATTTTTCATTTTCATTATGAAGTTTTAATTAATTAATAATCAATAAACAATTAATAATTAATAAACAATTAACAATCACAATAAAAAATATCTCTTATATTCTTAAATGTTATCTAAAAAATAAGGACTAGATCATGTTGCTTAAATAATCCATCATTTACTTAAACTATTTTCAAATTAATAAGATGGTGGACAAATGCATTCTCCACCTAAATTGTCTCTCAGCCAGCCTAGATAATTCGTCAATTTCGTATAAACTCCAGGATATCTTGGTCTTGCACATCCTCGTCCAAAAGACGTAATTCCTATGAAGTAATGTAATTAGTTTTTTTTATCCAAGTTTATTATATGTTGACAAACATATTAATTTTCTTTATTTACCAATCACTTCTTGTTGTCCTGATGGCCCTTTAACTAGAAGTGGACCCCCACTGTCACCCTAGAAAGAGAATAAGTTATTTTGATTAAAAAGTAGGCTAGATTTATTAGATATATCAAAAGAAAAATTCATATCTACCGAACAAGCATCTCTTTCTCCTTCTAAATAGCCAGCACAAAACATATTTTCAGTTCTTCGAGATTTTTGATAACCAGCTTCATCACACTCTTCATCTGACAGTACAGGTACTTTGACTTTCTGTAATGTGTTACTTATTTCCCCTCCTTCAGAAGTCTTACCCCATCCAATTGCTGTTGCTAATGATCCGGTGTAATCAATAGCTTCTGAAAAAATATTTTAAAAAATTAGTCAATCACTGATCGAATCATTTCAATGTGTATTTTTTTTCTAAATATTTTTTGCAATTCTTACGATTTTCAGGAAGGCATGCAGTTTTTACTAGACCTTCTAGAGGTACAGGTCTATCCAACTCTACGATAGCAATATCATTATTAAGATTATAGATGTTGAAGTCAGAATGAAGGGTCCAGCTTCTCACACGTCTTCTAATAATGTCTGGACTGCTTATATCAAGCTCTGGATTGCCCATATAAAGCTCAAAGAATCTTCTATCAAATCTAATCATGTGAATGTTATTAATCACAGTATTCCATCACTGTCATCAAGAGATTGCGGTAATCTCAGAAGTAAACTCACCCTTCCAAACAGTGAGCCGCAGTTAGGACGTGCCGCCGAGTTATCAAACTTCCACCACAGTGAAACTGACCTCTTTTTGTCATCCCAACCATCCAAGGGAATTCTCCAATTGCTGCTGTTGTCCCTCCTACTATTCTGCTCTTCCTTCCAGCTCCACAGACTGATGTGGGATTAATTAATGCATCAATTAAATGAATTATTCATTCATTGGTGGAATTTATGTTTAAAAATGAAATATAATCTTTACCACAATCATTGCAAACATTCGGCATTTTTGGATAAGCCATTTTAAGAGGGTTTAGTCTAAATGTATCATCGTCTACTATTGGTAACTCTACTTCTTCTTCTGATGTAAAATTGTATCGTGACTGGAATTTTGAATCCGGCGAAGTGGCCCAGCTATTGCGTTTCTGTAGATAAAAAATTTACATAAAAATTTAGAATTAGATTAAATATTAAGTAACAATTTTGCAATAATTTTTAAGTTTGAAATTGCTTCCAAAACTTTTTTGGCGAATTTTTTCAATCTTTAAATAAAAATTTTATTTAATCGAAAGTGACTTTGATTAAATTTATTTAATTAATAATCAAGATATGGTTATTGGTGAAATTTCGCCAACAATTAAGCTGTTTTAGAAACTTGAGACAATTAGTTATCATTAATGAATGTTAATTGATCTAGTCCAGTGTAACATTTTTGAATTTCACTAAATTTCACTTAATATTTTTCACTTTTTTTTCATCCCCCAACTCGTAATCCGACTTACCACACGTGGAAGAGCTGTGGAAATGTTGATAAAATAAACAAAAAATCCGAGAAAACATATCACACTCTTCATGTTGATGAAAATATGTTGGCAGAAGCTGGGCCAAAAATCAAAGACTTCGCCGGGTCTCCACTACGTTTGGAGATTCGTTGGCGGTTAAGTAAAGGTTCAAGTTTGTTTTGCCGTTTTATAGTAAATTATAACTAATAAAGGTATAATGGTGGGGTAAGAGTTACCTTGGTCGGTGCGTTTGCATTGGCAGATGTACCGTCAGGCTTTTAAATCATTCGTTGTAGTTGTTTCAGCTTACAGCGTGTTGCAATTCTCGACCACCTCCCTTTGTAATCCACCTTCCCTTCCTTTTTCTGTCAACTCTGTATGAGCTCGGCCCACAGATCAATGTCAATTTCGTAATTGAAAATGAAAGTTGCATCTCATTGGGGATCCTCTTCATTTCATGCATTGTCAAGGAAACTTATCCCACCTTTCTTCCATGATTCATTGCTGCTTTTATTATTTTCCTCAAGGATTTGTCCTACTCTCTTTCTAACACCTTTCGTTATCACCGGAAATGTTTACATAACTTCTCTCCATTATTAACAACCGTGATCCCATGACATAATATTCTGTTTCTTCAGCTAATTTCTTTTGACAAAAAATTTTGTAATATAAAAAAGGAGTAATTAGTCAATGAAATATTCACTTCATTCAGAGTATTGTAGAAAAAAGTTATTTTCAAGATAATGACTTTCTGCTCTGTAGAATGAGTTGCTAATTAATAAAGTTATTGAATAGCTGGTTCAATTGAATATTAAAATGATGTCAAACTGAATTGACCTTGTCAAATAATTTATTTTATCTCAAACCAGACATTTGACCTTGAGATAGATCAATAATGTAATAAGGTAGTGGAGTATCATCATACAGTTGACACCCGCATGAGGGCAATGTGACCTAGATACCTTGGCCCACTGTCTTAGGTCTTGAACCATCTTCAAAAGGTGTCACTATTTTTGAGTTTTATTTTAATTAACCATTTCATTTGTAATTGAGTTTCTTAACTCATAAATGTTTTTATGTCATTGCTAAAAAGCATGATCAATAAAAAGGTGTTGGATTCATTTTTCAAAAGTCGCTTTTATGTTGATTTTGGAAAGAGTTTTCAGTTGGTTATAGTGTTTAGGCCATAAAGAATACTTCCGGATTATTAGCAGAAAAATTAACATATGGCTAGCCTAAATTTTAACCTGTTACTCGTCAGTCCACTATTCCGTATAAATGAAGATGTGGCACAGGTGAGCAGGTCTTGTGTGAAAGTGTCCGTCGAGTTGGTAGGCTGAGTTTACAGTTTTAAGGAAGATTACATACTTTTAGTTATTTAATAGACCAATAATACAGTGATTAGTTGTGTAGTTATATAAATAAAAGATATAAAAAAAAATACATGATAATGAAGTGGTTTGTGATGAATATAGTGTTGAATCTTATGATCGTGGTAAGGATTGATGCAAGTTTTTATTTCAAAGTCACGGATCCATCGATAAACTTATCGGGACGTTCTAGTTTCATCAACTGGAAAAAGGATAAATCACTCAGCCTTGGAGATCTAGGGCTGTTAAATTTGAAGGTAACAATGCTTTTATCAATTCTTAATAATATTAGCAAATAATATTAATATCAAATGACCCGGATTTTAAGACTTGTTATCATTACCCATTTCTAATTAGGACAATTATATGTTGTAAAAAATTAACTGATAATAAACCAATAAATCAAGTTACATGGAAATTAGGTAGAATAAATTCTTGATTCAAGATGTGAACAGATTATCAGATCAAATATTATATTATATTCGATGGATTTATAATTAATATTCCAATATTTTATCACTGAATAATTAATTAATTGAATTAATTGTGATTTTTAAAAGGATAACCTTTTTCGGTTTCCAGAATGAGCAGAATAATACAAATACACCTGTTAGACAATTGACAACGAATGAACCAATAACAGATAAAAATGGCCATCAAACCACAGATAAAACTTTATTAGAGTGGATTCAGAGTGTTGTAGGAACCACGACAGCTGCACCAATATTAGCTTCTCCAGAAGAGTGTTCACAATGTAGTAAATATTGATTTTCATTGATCTTAATAATAAAATTATTTATTTATCTAACATATTTTTGATAACCGAAATGTTATGAACAGAACAATTCAAAAATACTATTGTTAGTTTTAAAAAATAGATTAATATTTTTTTTGATAAGTATTAGTTTTTCTTCATTTATCCAAAAAGTAGATATAGATTTATAATTGATTATCAAAATTTTTTTTTAAAAAAAATTTTTCAAGCTAATCAATTTTTAGAAATATTCTTAATCTAATGTCATATTCTCATCATAATAGATGACTTGGGTATTATCTACTTATAAATAAAACACCACTTAATCTTTTCTTTACCAACAAAAATGCTGAATTCCAATAGAAACTTTCTTACCAATAATGGTTAATCATCTAATATACAAAAAATACAAAATTTCATGGCTGTAATATTAAGTATGTCGAAAATAACTATGAGACCTTGTACTCATAAAAAATAATAGTAATAATTAATCAAATCAGGGATTAAGTAAAGACTAGACAAATATATAAGTGTAATCTGATTATAGACATGTTTTGATAAAATACTTTTTGTTTCACATGTTTTTGTCATAAGATGTGCTGATGATAAATTTTAACCTAAAACCATTTTTAAGAGAATCTACTGTCTTAGATATTTTCCTTCAGGACAAACAGACCTGACAATTTTTTGCTCCAAGTGTTGTGAAACACTAATTTAATTTTAATAACAAATATTATATCTTTTAAAGCAGTGATATAATTCTACGACTTGCACATCTGTTTTATCAAATAAACTCAATATTTAATTTTCAAAAATGCTAAGATTAAAACTTTTAAATATTGAAATATTCAAAAAACTTCCCTTCAGCAAAATGATGGTAAGATTCAGTAGCATGGTTGGAATAATTTTTTTTCTGCTGATTTTTACTATTGATTGGTTGATAACATTGTTTTCTTGGAAGTAAAAAAATGTTATTGTTCATCGATTTTAGCATGAGAGATAAAATAAGTAGGCATCATGATCTACAGTTTAGTTACTGACCCTTTTATAGTCTTTTTGTGTTAATATGTATTATTGTTCATAAGTAATTGGTTCATAACTAAGATAAAAAAAAACAATTTCTTTAATAGAATGTGGAATGCCCAACAATCCAAATCGAATTGTCGGTGGTCAAGATGCCCAAGTACTTCGATACCCTTGGATGACTTACTTAACTTATAAAGGAAAGTTCTACTGTGCAGCTACAATAATTAGTGATCGATATTTACTGACTGCAGCACATTGTGTGGATCGGTAAAAAGATTATTATAACGGATCGTAAAAAATTGGCTCTTATATAAGCAAGCATCAAGTAATCAATCATTTCTTTGATTTCTTTTAGGTTTGATAAATCACAAATAAGAGTAAAAGTAGGTGTTCATAAGAGAAACAGTACGTCAGGATCTCAAACTGAATATCGAGTGCAGACTATGATGAAACACAGTGGATACTCGCTTCAAAATTACAATAATGATATTGCATTAATCAAAATCAAAGGTATAATAAAATTTGAAGGATCAATGAGGCCAGTATGTCTTCCAGAGAAGGGAAGCTCATTTGCTGGGAAAAATGGTATTGTTACTGGTTGGGGAGCTATAGAAGAGTCCGGATCACTTTCTAATACATTACAAGAAGTAGTTGTACCTATTTTGAGCAACGCTGAGTGTCGTGCTACTAAATATCCATCAAAGAAAATTACAGATAATATGATCTGCGCAGGTTTTATTGAAGGAGGCAAGGATTCATGTCAGGTAAATTGTTTAGATAGGGTCAATATAGGGGAAGCTGAGATAAAGTGAAAGTGGAACACCAGGATGGTGTGCAAAATTGGAATATTTATTTAATATCTGACATTGAATGCCATTTTTTTACAAAAAAGTTTTTCTTCTCTCTTACAAGTATTTATATTTAAAAATCTGTTATAGTTTATTTTTTATTGACTTGATTCACCTACAACTTTGGAGCAAAAAGAGACAGATAAGTGAGCAAGATTGAAAGCGTTTTATTTAAAAGAATATCTCAAATCATTTTTCTTCGATCAAAAGTTTTCTATCCAATTTTTTCGGTTTTAAAATAAATTAGACAAGAAGAAAAAGATCTTTTAATTTGAGATGAATTTAAATAGCTTTGGTGAAAATAAATGTAAATGTACCAAGAAAAGATCATCTAAACTACTCTAATAAATTATAAGACGACCTCGGATGTTAGTACAGTAATTTAAAGTGACTTAAAAAAGTATTCAATCTACTGCCTTTTTTCATAATAACTAAGTTTAGAAAAAATAAATGAGTACTATATATTTACTATTAATTTGAATCTTCTATTAATGTACTCAGTTTTTTGAACCATTGTTCATTAACGTACCATTCAATATTTGATGTAAAATAATCATGTCAATCGATCATCATCAAAAAATGCCATGATATAAATGATGAACTAATAACTGATGGGTTAAAGAAGAACTGTAAATCTCTTTTTCATGTTGAAAAAATCAGTTACTTTTTTTTATATATTCTTTTAGATTTAGATTCTTGTAGATTTCTTATCAAATGAAGCATTAGTTGAAAGAAACATATAAATGTTTGGAATTCTATTGCTATAATTTATAAGTTCCGTTTGTATAAGAAAAAGAACTATTTGGTCTGATACTTGAAAAACAATTTCATCCAAGCCGATAAAATTGGTTTTTTCTGTGTAGCATAGTAATTGTTTCTATTCTTTACTCTTCGTGCATAAGAATTTATTTGGATAAAAGATTGAAGAGCTTTTACATTTTCTTTCAATTTTATTTCTTATGTTGTAAAATACATTATTAGAGTATCATTCATCATTTCAATTGAAAATTAATTCAGCTTAAATTTATTTTTGATTTGCATCTAAAAATAACATTCTTAGAATTTTTTGATTAAGTGAATCGATTTTCTAGGATTAGAATTTTCTGAAAAAGTGTGAAATCACCTAGATTATTTTTTCAGCAAACCAAATGTCCAAACAATGTGCTAAATCAAATTACTCTGCTCTTTTACAAGTAATTAGTTCCATCAGATGTTGACTTCAATCAAACTAAGAAACTTATCAAAAGAAAGACCAATAAATCCCTTAGAAACTAATGGCAATAAATTTTTTAATATTTAACTTTATTTCAGCTTACTCTATAATTTATATCGAATATTTTCATAATTTTTAGTAGTGAAAGAAAAATTTCTCTTCAAGCAATCATTTATTATCACAAAGTGATGTCTCTTCACTTGAATACACTCATGTTATTGGTTTTCCTCGACTATTAATCTTTGAAAATTTTTAGGGTGACAGTGGAGGGCCTTTACATGTCCTGGACAACCAAATTTACAAAGTAGTAGGTAAGATAAAATTATTTCAATTCTATCGAACGCAAAAAAACTTAACCCAATAAAATTTCCTATAATTTGCTTATGACCAATAAGATCTGATGAAACGTGCTACAAATTTTCGTATCTCTTTCCCTCAGGTATAGTATCATGGGGTGAGGGATGTGCCGTTCCTGGTTATCCCGGAGTTTATTCTCGAGTCAATCGATATATAACGTGGATAGAACGAAATACAAGAGATTCTTGCTTTTGTTGACACTTGATAAGTAATAAAAAAAACTAGTTTTCAATTAAATTATTATTTTATTGATTTATTTATCTTTTTTATTTATTGTATTCTTAATTGTTACAAGCATATCAAATATAAACAACATTGAGGCACAAATGGTAGTTGAAATTTTTACTTTTTTTTTAAATTATTATTCTTTGGAGAATTCTTGTTCTCCGATAGCCAATAGGTTTCCATATTTCCTTTGCCCTAAAAAAAATTCCAATCATCATAATTTTGCTAAAACAATAGAGAGAAAAGCCTACAAGATAAGAATTTGTCCATTACTTTGACCCAAAGAACACCTCGAGACTCAGTGTGATAACGATCGACTGGAAGAAGTGCTTTTGTGTCCGGTGAAATGTGAACTTTTCCAGGCTGTGAAGTTAATTAATTTTTCTATTATTAAAATTTTTTTCTTCCATTTCTTTATTTGAATTTTGCATATTTTTCCTTTGAGTATTTCATTTCACATTCTCGCATATAAATTAAAAATTTTCTTCTATTTCGATTTTAATAAAATAAAAATCGACCATTTTATTTTCATTCAAATAATCCAATGGCAAATAAAATAAATCAATTTAATAAAATAAGTTTAAATAATTTATGGAAGGTGAAATTAAACATAAAAAACATTAGAACTGATAGGGAATAAAATAAACTTGCAACAAATTTGTATTAAAAATAAATAAATAATTGTAAGACACCAATAAATTACCAATCCTGTTGTTTGCATTCGTGAAGCTGTGTTGACAGTATCTCCAAAGAAACAGTATCTAGGTACTTTAATGCCAACGACACCAGCTACAGCCGGACCTGAATGAATACCTATACATAGAGAAGAAAGAGAATCCATTAAAGTGTGGAGTCAATTTCCTTTTAACGAGCTCTTTCAAAGCTATATTTTTACCTATTCTGATTTGTATATCGATGCCAGACGGTAATTTCAGAGAGCGTACACAGTTGATGAGTTGTAGTGATACGTCTGCTATATTTCTGGCATGATCTTTTGTACGATCTGGAGCACCACTTGCAGCCATATAAATACGCCCAACAGTTTCCACCTATGAAATCATAAATGCATTCATTAGTTTTATTACTATTATTTATTTCAATTAAATAAAACTTGTAGTTGTTCATTAGTTAATATCAACACTTCCTTCAATGTTGATCTTTTTTTCAAGTTACAAAATATGAGAAAAAGTTGCTTCAAAGTGTTATTAATATTCAAGAACTAACTTGTTTAAAATTCGATTTCCTCAGAGAAAATGCCTTGAATGAAAACAGCTTAGTTGGCTTAGTTAAATAACTCAGTGTACATGAAAATAATAACTAATTATTTCAAAATTCTTTTTCAAATCTGATCATTGCAATCAAGAGAGCAAATTATTTTATTTAAATTAAAAAATAACAACACAAGACTGTTTTAAAAAATACCAGTAACAACTTTTCTCATTATCTTAATTGACTTAGATGATGATTGATACTAAAAATATGTTGCTTACCTTGTATACATTAAATTTATCCATTAATGAATCGAAACAAGAAAAAACAGCATTCATTGATGAAACAATATCCATAACTCCTTCAATAGTCGAATAATCAAAATCACATAGTTCGCAAAATAAAACTGACATTGATTCAAAAGACTAGAATAAAAAAAATATATATTTCAATTTAAAAATACTCTATTGTGAGAATTGATGGATTAATAAGAATTCAATTGTAATAATTTTTTATTAATTGAATTTTTTGGATTCTTTACCTCACATGTATCAAGTGGATTGACACCCGCTCTCAATCGATCAGCCACCGTTTGTGGAATCATAGAATAAAGTAATTCATCACTTTTATTTTTCCACCGATCAAGAAGTGCATAACTGGTTTCTAATTCATGTGATCGTTGCTCAGCCCTTTCAAACATCATTTCTAATCTATCACAATGTTGCCAGCCAGCAAGAACCATTTCCCGACTCATCCCGTGAGGATTCAGGTCATTTAAATACAAGCCCATGTTTGGAAGCTCGTCAAGACTATTTATTCTAGGAAATCGAACAGTACGTTTTTTATTAAGAATTGAAAACTTGCAGAATATTCATTACTAGATTATGAATATTACTTATTGAGAAAAATGCTTACTTTATCTGCTAATGTATTTTTTGTTAGTCATAATAAATGTTTTTATTTACTTAAAAATAATTTAATTTTAATTTTAATACTCACAATGGACTACATAAAAAAATGATAGCCTTAATATCATCAATGTATCGCATTTGTCCTTTCAAAAGAATACTACGAGCACCTTGGCTTCCTTTCCTATCAAGACCTGAGCTACCAGGATTCTCAGGACATGATTGGGAAGACGAAATCACTTCGTTGGACCTAATTAATTCAAGCTCAAACATCACCGAATATAAGTAGATAACCTGGAAGATAACACCAATAAATTATTTCCAGTCACGTATGTATAAGTATGGAAATATTGGAGAACATAATCTCCACTAAAGCTCACATTTCTCCATGAAAAAGATATCCCTTTAGGCCTACGTAACTTGAAGATTTCACAAATATGTCTATTTAATATAGATGAGTTGCCTCCCCATACTTGCAAAAGTTTTTCTCCTGCTCCTTCGATTCGCATTTCTGAATTCATTACTACACCAAAAGGAAAAAGTCGTAACAGTAGACCACATGATACTGGTGCTAGCTCTTGGCCGATAGGAGTTTTCATTCTATTTGTCTTGGCGACCTAAATAATTAAGGTTTATTTCACTGTAATTAATGATTAACATGAAACATGACATTAGAATTAACATTGTTATTATAAAGAACAGCTTTTCGATTTAAATAATGTATATTCTTGAAAGTTTAATTAATTTTTCTTTTTAAAAATTCATTATTCATTTAAAATGAATAGTTTATTAATTTTCTTAAAACAATATTCCAAAACTTTCTTTAAAAACTAAATAGTTGAACAACTATTTGCCCAAGCATACTGGCTTAAAGACAACTTTTACAAACGGAAAAAAGTTTTAGATAATTATATGCAAAGCTAAAGAATATGAAATTAATTGGAAAAATTTTTTTCATTAAAACTTTACACAACTCACATAATCTCGATTGTCAAAATCAATCCTAAATTTCACCATAACATTTCGAGATCCAGGAATATTGTTTGATGACTCAAGTACTCTAATATCAAGAGTAGTTTCATACAAGTCCTTGGCAATTTGAAAAAGTTGGCCTAAATTAAAAAGAATCATTTTAACCAATACTTGACTATAATCTACTTCAATTAACTAATAATACAATTGGGTTTAATTGATTCTTACCCATAAAATAATGAGTAAAACCTTGTCGCGTGCTTCGATAAATTAAAACAACCCCATGAGGATCGATATGAGTAATATACATCGAGGGGCTTTTCATTTTTGGATATGTAAATCTCATTTGCATGTGAATGTTATCTACACTCTGGAGAAAATCACAAAAATAACGACCAGTTGCTTTAATCATACAATCGTATCTATAAATGTACAAACAAATAGTTTATTATTATTTTCCAACACCACCAGCTGAAAATAATACATAAATTTAATTTTCAGCTTATAACTAATCTATCTTTATTTCCATTCTTTTCTTTTAAGGCAGAATTAATTTAGACATCCTCCAAGTCTAAAACCAATGAACTCAAGCAATGAAGCCCTAATTATATATTAGAGAGAAGGGTTGATGTCAATCGATAACCTTCCGGAAAACTATCAATTGTTTAGAAAATAACAGACAATTCTCAGTAATTAAGAGACTATTGATTTAGTAATTAATTAATAATAAATACTATTATGTGTAAGTATTTATTTGAAAACAATAATTATATATTATGTAAATTTACCCTAAATTACTGAAAAAACGAACAAAACATTTCCCAAAAAAATGCATTGTATTGTTAATCGAAACTCCTGTTTTTTCTGCTAATGCTGCTGCTAAATCTAGGATTACATTGTCAGGATATATTTGTCTTGTATTAAACACTGTAAATTTTATTCCTGCTTCTTGGAGTATCTCTAGCCACATTTCTTCTCCGTATTCCAACTGAAAAAAAATTTAGGAATTAAAGATTTTTTATCAATAAGTTTGATTATTATTTCTTATAGAATCTAATAATACCTTTCAGTATTCTAAATATTATTCAAAAGACATCTAGAATTAGATTCATTCCAATAAAAATTAATTTTTTATTAAAATTTTTAAACAACGAACAGGTGTAAATAATTCTCTAATTTCCTAGTATGTTAGGTTGAGACATTTTGTAATAGAAAAAAATTTATTATTCTCTGTTAATATCCTGCTATAAATGTATTTCATTATACCAGTGTTGTCAATTACAGGAACAGAGATGTATTGGGTTTTCAGAGTGATATACTAAAGATGCCCGTATGATTAAATTATTATACTACTCTTTCTTCTTAAAAGAAAAATTTTAAATAATATAAAAGATAAATTACATAATAATCTTCCATTACAATAATTTAGAGATCTTCAAGTTTTTTTAATTTATATAAGACTGTCTAAACAAAGATATATCTGTAAATTGAATTCAATTTTCTTGAAATGTGAGCAAGTTTAATCATGAAAAGTAAATTCTTTCTAGAGAAATTCACATTTTAATACATTTTATACAAATTCTCTGCTCAATGTGGAGATTACAATTGTTCTTATGAGAATTTAAGCATTAAAGGAAATCTAGAATTTCAACGGATGAGAAATAAATTAAGTAATCACGTGTGCTGAACATTTAACATCACAAAGAAGCTGAAAACTATTTCATGAATATTTCCTTCTTTGACACTACTAAAATATAACTTATTAAGTATATTGTATGTTAATTAATTAAAGAAACAATAATTCTAAAGATTTTACAAAAAAAAAATGACTTTAACTCCAGGAAATGAAATTAATTAAAAAGTTAGAAAAAATTTTAATATTATTTTCAAATTAAAAATAATAAATTGCATATGAAAAATGTATGAATTCAATTAAAATCTCCATACAATTGGTTTGATTACTTTCGCTGATAATTTTATTGTAGTCATTAACGTGACTGAAATTGTTAATCTGATTCTTTAAATAAACTATATGTATAATCAATGAATAAAATGGTCTTGAAGCATAAATATTACTGACTACTTTACAATTGAATAATATGAATGTAAAGGAAATCGAAAATGCTCAAGGTTTTTACCACTTTAACAAATATTATCAACTTCAGTGAAAAGAGGATTACAGCTATCACCATAGATATTCCTATTTTATTTGTTACACATTCAAATCTTTTCTCGCATCTAAATCCTTCGATTAGTCAAATTTCAATGGTATCGACTTTTTTTTCAATCATAAAGAAGATAAAAAATTCGTGATTTACTTCTTTAACACAACAATAAGAATATATCGAGTCTAACAATTTATCAAGCTCAAGACAACCCGGAAGTCTTTTTGCAATCTTTTTTCATTCAAAGTTTGGCAGGTAAGCTCACTAATGTACTTGTACATTTAATTTTATATTTATATTTTTGGTTGTTTATTTACCTGCACAAAATGCTGAACACTTTCCAATAACATTCCATACATTTTTATTTTTTAATAATTTAAACTAAATTTAAAGCAAGAATTATTATTGTGATACTATTTTTAATGCTTTTATTGAAAGTTTAAAAAGTTTCACGTCATGTTCGGAAGAAACTTTTGGGAAAAGCTGGTGTGCTCACTAGAGTTATAACTTTTAATATGATAGTAATTTCTGAGAGAGCACCGTACGTTCAAACTGTGCGGCCGCACGTGAGACTTTGAGTTTCGGGCGAGCGCAAAAGGGAACTTGATTGTAGTATCGTTGCAGAAGGGGTGGTCCAGAACTCTGAAAATCCAAATCCAGTGCGTGCGCACTGAAAAAATCAAGGAAACTTCCCTGACCATATAGAAGTTTTTTTTATATCTTTTGGACAAGTTTGTTTGATAAATACAAATTAGCTTTATTAATTTAATTGTTCAGAAACTGATTCTTTAGACACTATTTCTTTCATTCGACTCAATACTCCAATAGTGTTTTTTAGAACTCGTTGCATTTCGTCTGAAAATTTTATTTATAAAGTTTAGATATCTTACTACTAACTATTAGTGTAAAAGCAACTATCTATGAATAAATAAAAAAATTAAATAATAATAAATAATTCAATAAAAACATAAACATTTACCAATTCTAGAATCATCTTTAATAATCAACGAATTTTCATCGGAATTTTTGTCATCGATCTTAGAAAAATTATTGTTCAAGTTTCTTGAAGTTATCGAGTTATTTTTTTCAGTAATGAAGTTAATATCTTTCATTCGTTGACTAGTTTTCTTCAACAGCGATTTATTAAGTTGAATACGCTTTGATAAAGACGCTAATCGGATCTGCAATGAAAACACTAAGTAGAAAATTTATAAATAAATTAAACTTAAAAAAACAAATTTTGAAAATTAAACTAAATTTTTTTTATCAATCTCTGGTATGCAATAGTGATTATTAAATGATTATTACATCAATATCTGTTGATTTTGACATTTGAGTATCATTTAAATTAACACTGTCATAAGTTCCATCAATATTCGTCAAAAACTTAAATGGCTCTATCGGATTTTCTTTTGCTCGTTTTAATGATCCTCGTAAATCATCTGCAGAAAACGTGTCAATATCATAGATTGACTTTGATACAAGTAAATTTGTGTTAAAATCGTTTTCATCACTATTTAATAAAAATTCATGTTGAGATTTTTTGAATATTATCGATTTGTGCAAATTTTTTATATTAAAACATTTTTTAAAATTATTCTTTTTCTTAGCATCCATAATGAAATATCAAACTTCACTATGAAAACTGCTAAAAGCTAAGCTAACTGTTGTTTAATCGATAATTCGGTAACCTTCATATCAAACAATTATATATTTTTTTGTTGATAATATTTATTATGAGTACACTTATTATATTACCTATAAAATTGTTTATCAACACATAAGATATAAAACTCTCGTCCTATCTAATTTTTTGATAAATCAAAAAAAAAACTCAAATAAATATTTTCCATGAAAATCTACTTCTCTAACACTATTATACATTTTTATTCTAAGTTTCTATAATAAAAATAATTACAGTTATAATAATATTAATTTCATCTATAAATCGACTTGCGTAAAAATTGAAATAATTCCCTGATGTACTGAAAATTTAAATTTTTTTATGTGTTTAGTGAAGTGAAAAAAAGTTGTATCACAGTCTCTTAGAAATAAATGAGCCTGGCATCCTCTGGATTCTGTTCAACAGGGCAGTAGGGGCACTTGAGTCTGGAAACAAAATGGTTCCTTTAAAAAAGTGATTTCGATATCAATGTACTTCTGTTTGATCCTATTCGAACGACTTACTTGTTGGAGCTGGTAAGTTTATTAAGCGCATCTCGGGAAATCACGTGGCCGCAAACAAGCTTCATTGGTGGATTATTTTCTGTACTTTGTTGTCTCAATATTGGACAGGCAAATACTGAGTGATATCTGCTTTGTTTTCCAAGATCAATTTCAATCTGAAAATTTGAAAATATAATGTATTTTTAAGAAAATAAATTTATTCTTTAAATCATTAAATGTTTAATAAATAAAATAGAAAACATACGGGAAGTTCATCTTTTCCGTTCCAAATGTTTGTAACTTGTCTTTGTTGCATTACTTGTTTGATATTCAATAAAGCTGGTAAAGCTGTACATCCTGCATTAACACTAAAAAAAAAAAAGTATTCAATTTATGTCAGAGTTTTTGATTAATAAAAATATTAGAAATTAAAATAAATCTTACCAAACAGATAATGGACTGTCAACACTTAAACCTAAGAGCGTACAAGCCTCTTTGGTAAAGACATCGTGAATATCCAACCATAAATTTGGATCTAACAAATGACTATAAGGAGAAGATTGGATTCCATTTGGTAAATAAAGCAAAGTACCCATTAATGACTGTACTTCTTTTTCATGACGAGATACAAATTGTGTTAAATGTTTTCTTGCATACATAACAGCTTCTGCTTGACTACTTGGACCTTGCTGCACTAGTCTTATAAATTGTAATCTATGTAATTTAAATTCTAGGGATGAATTTTGTGCTAATAATGCATCACGATGATTTTTGGCCCATTCAAGTGCTGGTTCTAAATTTCTCTGTTTTAGGCAATCTAGAATATAATTTAATTCAGTGAAAGGTTCTTTCTTTGAATCGTCAGTCTTAATTCCGGTTTCCTGAAAAACATTAATTTTATTAATAATTAAATAAATATTAATAATTATCTACTGCATGGCTTTTACAATAACAAGAAAATTGTAGGAAAGATTCTACGCCTGTTTCTCTAGTCATAACTAATGCTAATAGGGCATTGCTCTAACGGTACATTCTTACTATGAGAAAATATATCAAGGTACAGTAACACTTCGAAATAAGATTTCTCCAAATAAAAATTGATCGAAATCGAACAATGTTGACAGAAAAAATAAAGATAACATTTTAAATGATGAAACAAATAAAAAATGAATTAATTTTCACAACAAAACAATGTGTTTCCAATCATGTAAATGACATGAAAGTAAAAGTTTTGTAATATGATGAAACAGTATACAACAAATAATGAGACCCACCTTTGCAAGTTCCTCAGCGATGTCTAACATTCCTTGTCTATAAAAATGTTGACAAATAACTTGATTGAGGAGTTGAGTCTTTTCAGGGCCACTAAAGACATCTTCTCTACTGGTACTTGCGAAATCAGCGATAAAATTTCTATCGATTGCTTTGCCAACTTTGGATACTGTACTATGAGATTCACGGTGATCTGTAGCTAAACGCTGAACTGTATCACGGACTTTGCTCATAGATTGTTTCAACATTTGTACTTGACTTGGCGTTAACTCTTGGTCTGGAGGAGCTAAAAATATGATTAAGACAATCATTGACATGGATCCTTTGTTTATATTATTGGTTAAGAGCGCAATAGATTATTTGTACAAAATTTACCTTCCTCCAATTCTCGTTTGATCGTTTCAATATCATTGATGAGATCTCGAAGCACAGCACCAGCTTGATGATTTATATCCGTAAATTTCAATAAAACTTTATCAAGTTCACGTTCGACAGTATTGCAAGCCTCCATTATTGTTTTGTCATTTATTCTAGGATTTTCTTTAGTGACCTGTCATTGTGGGACAGCTTAGCCAACGTAAGAAATAAAAAACTAGAAATACCAAGTGTCGCCCCCTGTAAATAAAATAGGGACTTTGTGTGTTGCGATTGCCGCGCTAATTTTCAACAAAAAAATGAGTTTCCAAGAATTCATCCTATCTCCCATCTCCAATTCGCTTCTGATAGGTATGTCAGTTTGTTTACATTCATTTTGGCATTTATATCAATGCGTAGCATAACGAATTGGAGTTCCATTTTGTTATAAAGTACTTAGAATACGTTTTGATACGTTGTTAAGGTAATTGTACTCCATAATCAATTATTATTTAATAATTTATATCCAATTAATCACAAAAAACCTTTTTTTTGTCAAGCCGGCAAACGTTAACCTTTCCATCTCATTATTTTACAGAATTCAATCTTTAAAGTAAGAATGAATGAAGTAGTCTTACCACCAGCACCAAATTGGTTTAGAAGTACAGCATTTGCTTGTGCCAACGATGGAACGATTGCATGGTTAACAAAAGCAATTATTACAATATCTAAACCACGCAAAGACAGTAAGATCCGTGATTTTCATTTTATTCTTGATACACATGCAAATAGCGCCAATTCAATAGCATTTTCTCCAGAATACGGTAAACCGGAAAAAAATTTTCTAGTCTCTGGAGGTAGTGACAATATTAAAATATGGAATTTAGATACTTATGAAACTGTGCTTACACAAAGCTACTCGAATCCTACTCAAACAGTTATTGGAGTTGATTGGTCTAAATGTGATTCAAATCTAATTTGTAGCGTTACTATGGATGGAACTCTTTTAACATGGAATTTGAATGTGAATTATTGTCATAAGATTCCTCTAGGCAAAGTAACAGCTTCTTGTCTTTCGTGCTGTCCTCATCAATCAAACATAGTAGCTGTTGGATTAAAACTTGGCTTAACTTATATTGTAAATCTTAAAGGTCAAGGTTCAATATCCTATAAAATTCGCACAAGTGATATGGATATTACTAATATATCTTGGTGTCCAACAAATACTAATATTTTTAAAGACAGTTCAACCGATGAATCTCAAAATCATCTTTTATTCGCTGCTGGATCAAAAGGCAAATCTATTTCTATTTGTCGAGCTAGTGATGGCAAATTTGAAAATCAATTTACTTTACCCCCAAATCCGTTGAATTCTGACCATCACAGATCTAAGTTGGGCCCAAAAACGGAGTTATTTACTATAGTTTGCTGGTTAGAACCTAAAATATTATTAGTTAATTCACTTTATGGAGAATTATTATCTCTTGATATAATGCAATCGATGAAAAAACCAAATTGGCGTTTTATTCATGGTGTACATTATAGAGGAATATTTACAATCACTCAAGTTCCAAAACTTACAGTTGATGATCAAGACAATTGGAGAATTCCTACCAAACATCGAGTATGGACTACAGCTCAAGACAGAAAAATTGTCTGTTGTACTATTGAAAATGGACATAGTGAGATAGATTATTGCATTCCAACTCACGCAGGATATATTTATAGTATAGAAGCGTGTCCATTGGAAACGTCTCTAGTAGCTTATGGAGGTGGTGATGCTAACATTAGACTCTGGAATCTTTCAGAACCGCACGATTCAAAATATCATACAACTTTTTTCTGGCAGGGCATAAAAGCAAAAGTTACTAAAATGGCTTGGCACCCAGAATTAGAAAATATATTAGCTTTCGGTACTGGAGAAGGTCGAGTTGGTATACTTGATACGAATTGTTCTTCGAAACCTCCTTTATTATTCCGTCATCATTATTGTAGAACTATTTACTCTCTTGGTTGGGGTCCAAATCCATTGAATGATTCATATACTATTTACGCTTCTACTGGTAATGAATTTTTTTACTACAATTATAGTAAACCTGATGAGAATCCTACTGTTGCTGCAAAAAATTGTACCGAATTTTCTTGGCATCCAAGTTTTAAATGCTTAGCTCTAGGATTTGAGGATGGTACTATTTCATTTGTTAATCGTAAATTGGAACCTTGTGGTAAACCTATTCATTTATTAAAAAAATCTATTACACGTTTGATATGGCATCCAGAAAGCACAACATCAGATCAAGACTTATCTCTAATGAGAAATTACCTTGCTGTAGCTATAAATGATCCGGATATTACTATTTTTGATATGACGCCAATGATAGAACAGTTGGAAAAAGATACCTCATCGGAAGTTAATACAGAAAATGATGATAAAATTGGATATAGAATTGTAGGAACATTGAAAGGTCATGTAGGATCAGTTTACTGTCTTGCTTGGAATCCTCACATCACGGGACAATTGGTCAGCGGTGGATTTGATAGAGTAGCTCATGTATGGAGAATCGATACGCTTCAACTTATTGCATCATATGCCGAGCATTGTGGAGCAGTTTATTCTTGCATGTGGAGCCCATTGAATGCAGATTATATCATGACAGGATCTGGAGATCACACTCTTCGAGTTTGGAAACTTTCTGATCAAAAAATAGTGATTCCGGTGGAACACATTAAAACAAATAAAAATAAAAAAAAGAAATCAAAAGCTAGTAAAGCTATAGTTCTACATCAATCATCTGAATCTTTCAAAATTGAAACTTGTGAGGCTGATAGCACATTAGAAGAACTAATGATGAATGGACATGATAATGGTATAGTTACTTTACAGAACAATGTAAATGGTAAAATTAACGACGAAGAAAAGAAGGAAGGTAATAAAGAGAAGAAGAATAAAAATAAAAAATCATTTTTACCACTTTATCGAAAAAAGATGAATAGAACTGATGTTTTCTTAGATTCTTGTTTAAAGTTAGCAAAAAAAGTTAAAGAGCAAGGAGAAATTCAAGAAACTGACCCCGAATTTGTTTCAATATTTGGAAATAAATCCGATATTTTAACCATATTAAGTGAAGAACAATCTGCTTACAAAGAACAAAATAATTATACTGCGGCTGTTGAATTAAGTATTTGGACAAATAACCTCCGTCAACAGCTCCAAGATGCTGCAAAAGAACGACGATTGAATGATTTCATGGTTTCCTTAGCTCCAATGCTATCAGTAAAAACATGGCAAGAAATGTGTGAAGCTTATGGTAATCAGCTTGTGATCGAATCCAACATTAGTAAAGCTGTAAATTATTTTCTATGTATTCATAAAATTTATCGAGCAATTGAAGTCTTAACAGAAGCAAAGATGTTCAGAGAAGCTTATGTACTTGGTAAATGTAAGTTAGATTCTCAAGATGCTATTTTAAATAATATTTTGACAGAATGGGGAGCTCATGCATTACAAACTGGAAATTATGAAGACGCTACTCAATGTTATATTATTCTTGAAAATTTTGAAAAAGCTGCTAAAATATTAGCAAAGAGAAAGGACAGTTACTTTTTAGGAACCGCAGCAATATTAGCAAAATGGAGTAATAACGAAGAATTAAGTCAATCAATTGCTAACGAAGCAGTGACAGAATCACTTCGTAAAAATCATCCTGATAGAGCTGAGTATTTTATTCAAAAACTCCCGAGTGTAAGATTTCGATTGGCCCATGTAGAAACTTACAAAAATATTATTAAAATTCGAAAAATCAATGTTCCTGTTAGTGCCTGGATTGGTAATGAGCTATCACATGATTTAATAACGTCCTTAAAGACTCGTTTTAGTGAGTTGGGATTGAATGATTTCTCTGTATACAGTAAATTGAATACTATTCATTATCCTAATCTTCCAGATAATGATGAAATGCTTTGGTTGATAATTAGTCATCAAATAGCATTAGCTGCATCTGCTCCTAGTGAAGAACAACAATTACGTCATATTGTGTCTGCATGTGGTATTATATCTCAATATGAAATGATAAGTCACTTTAAAACGGATGAATTACGTATCAGTTATTTAGTTCGTTTATTATTAGTTACATTTCCAAATATTTATTTTTTTATTAATCCCAATGAAAGTGAAGTCAATAATGGTCTTCACAAAAGCCTACGAGCTTATTTTTGTTTTGCCATAGTACAATGGTTAGTTGATACATTAACAAAGCAACAAAATGAAAGTGAAGATAGTATTGTTGTAGATTTAGTTATTGAAATTATTGAACGATGTCTAGAAGATGCGTTTGATTTTGAAGCTATTCAGTATTGGACAGCACCAACAGAAATGACAAAACTAGAAAATATGATTGCTGGTATTAAAAATGATATGCAGTGTACAGAAGACGAAAAAGAATGTGACAAGACTGAAGAAGAAGTAACTGATCACGATGAGTTGTCTAAAAGGTTAGAAAAAATTCGTACAGAAAGAAAGAAATTTATTGACGAACGAGTCACTGCTCCTTCTCCAATGATGGTTTATGGAAAAGCCAATGAACTGTCGAATATTTTGCAGGGCCAAAATATAAAGACAAATTTGGAAAAACGTGTTCAAGAATTATGGAACAATAACGTTTCAGCAATGTTTACATATTAAATTTTCTGTACATGAACAATAAATAATACTAATTTTTTTTATTTTTCTACATGTTTATTGAATGAAATTCATAAAAAAAAACTTATTTTTTTTCTTATAAAAAAGTTTCGTATTTTATTTTGTAAAAATGGTTTGAACTTTATCAATTCGTGAAAATAAAAAATACATAATTAAATATTGTATATAATATTATTTATTTGGAATTAATTCGCCAGAAAAATACTTCTCTATCACTTCCTGCACAAACGTAAGGCAGTTTATGATGCCAAGTAAGTCCACCAATTAATTTCACATTCCCACTCAATATAACTTGTTTATTTTTTAAATTAACTACTTTTAATGCATTGTCTGGACGACCAATACAGGCAATGAGGTTCTCATTTCCATTTGAAAATTTCATCACTGATCCACCTTCCACATAAACTGTGTGATTTAGTATTGGTCGGCTAAAAAAATTTATAATTAATAAAAAAAAAAAATAGTCATCTATAAAATACAATTATGTTTATAACTTACCTAGGTCTTGATACATCCCATACGAGTAACTCTCCAGCTGCTACACAGGCAACTTTTAGTGGATTAGGGCTCCAGTCAGCCGATACTAAAGGTACGATATTGGCATCCAATGACATGATAGCTTGTTGACTTCTTACATTGTATAAATGAATTAATCCATTCTTTTCAGCGACTAATAATTTTCCAGATTCCTCATTATGCCAACAAACACTTACTCCTGGAGAAGTCAAATAAAATGTTGAGACAGATTTATTATCTTCCTTGATAGCCCAAAGCTTACAGGTATGATCATCAGAAACTGATGCAACAAGCTCTCCTTCAGCTTCATAGGCTATTGCGTTGATATAATCTTTATGGCCTTCTAAAATCTTAAAAAAACATTTTTATAAGCATTTTACAATACATTAATCAGGTATTTATTCTTATAAATTTCAATAGTTCGATATATCTAAACAAATGATCAACTCACTTCGTAAATATTTACATCATTTAAATTACTATGATATAATCTAATTTTAAAATCAGCTCCTGCTACACAAAATGCAACAATCTTTGGAACAACACTCAAAGAAGTTTCTGGACTCCAACTTATAGATTGTACTCGAGTGTCATGATGAAATGTTTTTATTGGAGTATAAGTAATATTGTCTTCTACGTCGTCATCATCCTGTATTTAAAATTAAAAAATTTAATTTTATTAAAAATTCATTGAGTATCATTGAAATTTAAATAAGTACTCTAGAATTGTTCTTTTGTTTAAAAATGAATAAAACAAGCAACGATCAAGTTAATTTGTCTAGACTTACTTGAAATTTGACAGTTCCAACTACTATTTCCTCACCAAAAGCAACACAAATTAAATCTTGTAACCATTCAAATGGTGAAAATTCCACGGCGTAAACCTGTTCCGTAAAACTAAGCTTAAAAGTAGGTGGACAGTGAACTGCTTCATCCATTCTAGTTGTTTTTGCTTATCTGAAAGCACCAAACACAAGATTCATTTATAAGTATTCAACCGGCATAACCTAAACTATTTTCAGGTAAATAAAAGGCTACTTACCACTATTTAGCCTAGAAAAATAGTAAAAGATCCAACCTTAAATAATTTTTAATTAAAATTTTGATCATTCAAATTATTTAAACATTGATATGTCTTAAATAATCTCATATAAACGTTGTAAATAAAAACAAAAACAGTGAAAATAGTAAAAAAAAGGCGGTGATTCGAGTTTTTTTACACTTTTCCATTGAAATCGTATGTGTGCATGAGAACGTGATCAAAACGTTTCAAGAGGGCACCACATCTCTACGGATCTTTGTACGCGATTGTCCAACGTGCCGCATCTCTCTGAAAAACGAGCTCGGGTAAATTTTACTATTTATTTAAGAGTTTCTTTAGCAATATAATAATCTATGAATAATTACACATTTTCTAAAGTATGTATTGATTAATTAATATTGATAAAACACCGAGACCCATATTAGTAAACGAAAGAAAATAGTTTCTGTCAAGGCATGGTCAGCGTGTTCTCTATCATTCTGAATCTTCCAAGCTGCTTTGAATTCTTGTGTAACTTTTGAATTTATAGAGTCATTAAAAAGATCTAAAGTTATATCAAAACATTAGGATTTATTTTTAAAATAATTAAGTAGCTACAAATATAAAATTATCAACTCATTTATAATATATAGGATTTATCAATTGTTTGTCAACTTTTTGTCAAGTATCTTTAGTTTTTAATTACAATAAGATTTTTGAAATCATTTTTTTGATTATTTTTCAGCATAACGCAGAGATGGATTTTGGTGCGGGCGATGTTGCCCAAATATCTGCGGAGCTTGCTCGAGTTGTTGAAATTATGATGTCTCCTGATGTACCTCATCAGCAACGTCTAGATGTTTATAATGCTTGTGAAAGATTCAAAGAAACATCACCACTTTGTGCACAATGTGGGCTTTATCTAGCACAAAAATCACCTAATAGAAGTTCAATTGTTCGTCATTTCGGTCTCCAACTAATGGAGCATTTTATAAAATACCGCTGGCCACAAATATCTCAAACAGAGAAAGTATTTATTAAAGAAAATGCAATGAAACTTCTTCAAGAAGGTACAGAACCAATGATGCAAGAAGAGACACATATCAAAGATGCACTTTCGCGTGTAATTGTAGAAATGATTAAAAGAGAATGGCCACAGCAATGGCCAACACTATTAGCAGAACTCAGTCAAGCCTGTACTCGTGGTGAGAGCCAAACTGAGGTTGTTTTATTAGTATTTTTACGACTGGTTGAAGATGTAGCATTGCTACAAACTTTAGAATCAAATCAAAGAAGGAAAGACATCTATCAAGCTTTGACAACTAACATGGCTGAGATTTTTGCATTCTTTTTGAAATTAATGGAGCAACATTTTTCAGAATTTCAAAAGAAAAGTGCTCTTGGTAATGTTACTGAAGCTGCCGCACATAGTAAAGTAGTTCAGGTAAGCTATAAAAATATCAAATTTTAATTTCGAAATATTATTAAAATTCTCAATTTATTTAAAAGTATTATTATTTACATTTTTACCATCATAGTAGATTATAATTTGCTATTAAAGTTTTTTTAACCTAACAAAACTTAATGTTGCATTTTATTACATCAGGTGGTTCTACTAACTCTAACTGGTTTTGTGGAGTGGGTATCCATAAACCACATAATGGCCGATGATGGACGCCTCCTTCAAATCCTCTGTGTACTCTTGGGAGATCGTACATTCCAATGTGCTGCAGCAGAATGTCTTCTTCAAGTTGTAAATCGCAAAAACAAAAGTGATAGAAAACAATTAATGATTTTGTTTACTGAAGATGCACTGCGGTGTATTTACTCATCAGCAATAGCTCCAGCACCACATGCTACTTCTCATGAGTTACACGAGAGCCATTATTTGTTTCTAAAGAAACTTACTCAAATATTGACAGGAATGGCAACTCAGTTATGCATGCTCTGGGGTAAAGAAGATCTGAGTATGACACGGCCAACTCACTTTAACTTTTTCTTAGACACAGTGTTGTCATTTACAATGCACTCAAGTTTGACTTTGAATCATTTAGCTAATGCTATTTGGATTATGTTATTCAGACATGAACATGCGAAAGTTGATAGTCTACTTCTCAGTTATGTTCCAAAATACATTGAAAGTACAGCACCTAAATTAATAAAGGTAGCTTATCCGAATGGACAAAATGCCAATGGAATGACTGCTTATTGTCTTAGTGATTATGACTCTGAAGAAGAGTTTGCTGTATTTCGTCATCGTCTACGCATGGATCTTTTAGAAGGTTTAAGACATGCAACAATGGTCGCCCCATTAGTTACATTTGCTTATGTTCAACAGTGGCTTACGGCAAAAATTACTAAAGGCATGACAAACATTCATTACAAAAGTGATCCAAATGATGCTGAGTATTTAGAATGGGAAGCTTTAGCTCAAGCTTTGGATTCCGTTGTGTCTCGAATCCTTCTTGTTAATGAGCGGCCAAATGTCCAAAACGGATTACAATTACTAGAATTATGTCTCGGATATTCTCCAGAAGACCCATGGTTACTCTCAGCCCTTCTTTCATGTATAAGTGCCCTTTTTGTTTTTCTGTCAATGAGCACAGGTTCTATGGCAATGCCTGGAGTTGCAATACTTCCCAGAGTTCTCGAAAAAATATTTGCAGCTCTTGTCTATGAAACTCCTGGAGAGTCTAAAAGAAATAGATCTAAAGGTACCAAATGTGTTCGTCGACATGCTGCTAGTTTGATGGTTAAAATAGGATTGAAGTATCCTTTAATTCTGTTACCTGTCTTTGAACAAATTCATACAACTGTGAAAGGATTAATGAGAGAACCTAGCCAACTTACGAAAATGGAGAGTGTAACTTTATATGAAGCTCTCTTGTTGATTTCTAATCATTTCTGTGATTATGATCGACAAACGAGGTTTATTGCTGAAACAATAAACGAAGGATCCGCAAAATTAATTTCATTAGGGCAAGAAGCTTTCAAAGGACCATTAGAATTGATGAGATTTATCGGATTAGATCATGGAGCAGTACCTATTGGAGCTGATGATCCTCCTGGAAAAAATCGTGCTAATTTAATGTACTGCATTTCAAATATTTTAAGTGTCGTAAAACGATGCTCTATTCCAGAAGATCCAGATCGTGCTGCAAGAGGTGGATTCGTTGCAGCCTTGAGTGAAAGCGGAAATCCAGTATATAGAAATCCTGCCACTCCTCATGTTATTCCAGCTTTACCTACCCTTTTTGCTTTAATGAGAGCAATGAATGCTCTATTTACTCCTGCAGCATTAAGTTTATTATCGGAAGATTTTAAAAAAGCTCATGACTTGTTAGAATCTGATAAAGCTCATTTAATGGGACTACATATCAGTAATAATGGTGATCACACTCCTGAGTTTGATCAACTCTCGCATGCTCCACTGCTTCGTATGCAACACTTTTTAACAACTATTCATGATAATTGCTATCATATGTTGGGAAGCGGATGTCATACAATTGGACGAGACTTTTACCAACTTCCTGGTTTAGCTCCAGCACTTCTAAACTCTGTTTTTTCTAATTTAGAGGTAAAATAAATTCTATACAATTGAGACATCTATGGTATATTTATCAAGTTATATTAGTAATTACTATGTATTATTATAATTTTTCAGGTTCTTCCTGATCATAGATTACGACCAATCATCCGTGTTTTTTTGAAGCCATTTATTTATTCATGTCCGCCAGCATTTTACGAAAGTGTTTTGGTACCAATAATTACTCATGTTTCAACACATAGTAAGTATTCAGATTATTATCGACAGTTTCTAAATTATTCTTTGATAAACGTTATTTCTTTATTTGAATGTGTTTGTTACTATGCCTTTGGGGATCCCAAAATTGGCAATCACCCTAAGGCTTTTAGCTGCATGTTAAGTAATTTAATTAAATTACCTTATTATAGTGTGCCACAGATTGAGTACAAAATGGCAATATATGACCGCACTTTATGAATCCGGGGGACTAGATGAAGAGAATACAAATGCTCAAGAAGTAATTGATGATATGCTCAACCGAAACTTGACTAGGGATTTCGTTGATGTCCTCAAAGTTACCCTGGTCGGAGGAACAGCAAGTGATGCTTCACCACCTGACTCGATGGATCAGGATAATACAGGCATGGCTGTTGATCAAACTCCAGTCAGAGGAAGTAGTATAGTTGCTGAGGTTGTTAGTGAACTTGGTGCATTTATTCTTCGACATTCTTCTACTTGCCATAGCGTGGTTTTATGTGTTCTTGGGTAGGCAATTCTTTAACCTATACCTAATTATTATGCTAATGGAATCAATATTTATTAATTGTCAAAAAATCATTATGAGTAAAAGTTAATATTATGTTATTTTGTTCTCTAGTGCTCTAGCTTGGAATGATTCAAACGCCAGCTTAAGAGCAACCATGTTGACTGGACCAATTGTAAGAGCTCTTGCAGCGGATGGTAGCTTAACTCCAGCAATGGCATCACACATCATGGTTGCTATTCTTCAAGGTCTTCAGCTTCATGGACAACATGAAGCTAACCAAGGCTCCTTAATCACTCTTGGAGCTCAAGTTTATGAATGTTTACGACCAAGATTCCCAAATATCATCGAAGTGATGCAACAGGTACCGGGTGTTAACCCAGCAGATCTTCAACGTTTTGATGAAAAAATGACTATGACTAGTACGAAAGGAAATAAAGTTGAAAAAGGCAAGAAAGAACTTTTCAAGAAAATTACAAATCAGGTAAATACTTATACATTTTAAAAAATTCATGCATATCGGTTTATGACTTAAAAAATAACTTTATACGTGAAAATTCTATTCTTTTTCAGTTAATTGGCAGAAGTATCGGACAATTATTCCGTAAAGAAGTGAAAATTGATAATTTACCACAACTAGAAGTAATTGGGAAGTCTCAAACCCCACGAGTTGATGAAATTTCAAAAAATTCTGCTGATACAGGTTTGACTGCATTGTTTGCTGGCCCTACGTAGCAAAGAGAGATTGACAACCGTACTTTATACGGTTGGTCCGATTCAATAAATAATTATAAGCTATTATAAAAGTCTATAATATCGAAAAAAATACGTGAAATTCAATCGCAGGAAAGATGCTCATAATCAATATGTATGATAAAAATAATAATTATTATTAAAATTTCATCCATTTCTGATAATGCCATGCGAGCCTCTTTCGCTGCTGGTCGACGAACGGCTCAAAATTTTTTAATTTAATTATTCAAATAATTTTTGGTATTTAAAATTATTTTCAACAAAAAATTGGTAGTAAATTGAGATATATATCCATTTTATGGTTATCATAAGTGAAAATAATTGAAAAAGGAAAAGCAATCCCATGATATTTAGACTTTTACTTTTATTTATTTTGTAACTAAAGCTCGATGAAGAAGTTGATTATCTCAAGATCTAAATCATTTAGAAATTTTATAAATTATTATTGATTAATAGTTCAAATACTGTACAATGAAAATGTAAAAACATTAGCGATATTAACGCTAATAACTTCAATTCACGATGAAAATTATTACGAAGTGATTTTTTTTTTTCAATATGCTGTTTATAAAACTTTATAAAAAATTACATTTTTATATTCTAATTTCGTTATACAGCAAACAAAAAAATATTTATGATTAAATTTTTGTGATTATTTCGTTCAATAATTATAATTAATGCATTTAAATATTTGTTAAATATATTTTTAACGTATTCTCAATCTTCTAAATTCTATTAAAATTAGTTGGTGAATTTTGATTTATAAAAATCACAAATAAATAATGAAATTTCAAGAACCTTAGATTTTTATACGTTCATCGATTTAAATTTTCTGTTACCAGATTCGTTTTGAAATAGGCGTTAAAAAAATCAATTTTTTAAAAGAAAAAAATGAAACAAATTGTAATAATTTACAATTCCCACTGTTGTAATTATACATCGATTAAGAAATAGAACGGCTGCTCGTTCTCACATTTTTTACACATTGTATATATAAACAGCGGAGTATTAGAAGACTTTATTAATTATTAGTTAGTAGTAATTAATAAACTAAAAATGATAAGACCATTTTTTAACGTTAATACTTGCTAAAGTGAATGTCTGATAAGCTGCCAATTTTTAAACATCGTTATTCGATTATAAAGCGATACAAAAGCAAAACTCTTGTATATATTGTAATGTAAAAAATAAAAAAATAAAATGAAAATATTGAAAATTAATTACCACATCAATCGATTAGTTTAAGTAAGTTTATGTATATATATAATATATTTTTCCATAAATATTCATTTTATACATTTAACCATTTCAATAATAATAAATTTACATCAGTTAACAATTATGAGTAATATTTTCTTAATTAGATTTTTATGTGCATATCATAGTTATCAATTATTTTCCATTCATTAGTTCATAACATTACAAGTCATAATATCCAAACAAATATCGGCGGAGACAATTATTCATTATTACTACTTATCGCTAAACATTTTAACTTTATTTATTTTTCCATTTATCTCCTATAAATATGTATAATGAATGTATCAAAAATGCAATTATAATATTCTTTGGAGTGTTGACATATTGAATTGAAAAATACGCATTTTTGTCATATAAAGTTTTTTATCATTATTTTTTTTAAAAATTTTTTTTTGTCCAAATGATTGAAAAATACTTATTTAATTATAAAATATTATTTAAAATTCTTGTGATTGTTTTATACGCATTGTTAATTAGTATATTAAAATTCATATTTGCTTTTTTGTTTAGAGAAATAAAATGCAATAATGTTTTTAATAATTTAAATACTGATTTTTTAAAATTCGTCAATGTGTGATTAAAGTAACTGCAAGATGTATTTTTATAAATATTATACTTTGCTCTGCGAAGCAGGCATTTCCTAATTAAACAAATGATATAAATTATACCTATGTAATTATCGATTTATAATTAACAAGTGATTATATATTTATACATATCTATTGATTATAAATATGGCACAGTAATCTTTTTTTTAGTATTTCACACGTAACATTACTGGAATGTTTTGTTATAATAAAACAATTATCCACAATTTTATTTTATTTCACATAGCTTATTTAATTTAAATTATTATAAGCATTTAGAATATTAATTGATATCTAAACAGCATTTTTTTATATATAATTTGATATTAAAATTAATATAAAATACTTATTACAATAATTTTAAATATATCTTTTTTTTCATAATTGAGAAACTTTTTATTATAATTATAAAATATTCGTTAGCTTGTGCACAACACAATTGAGACGAGAAGATTGGAACAAAATCTTCTCGTATTTTGTACTTGGCAAAAGAAGGCTTCAATTATTTAATTATTCTCACTAACCCACTTAATAAATTACAAATTAGATATTTACAAAAATACAATATCTCGGAATAAATATCATTAAATAAACACTTTGTTACAGTTTTTCTCTGTGAGTAGACATTTATTTAAGGCATGCTCATTGTGAAGCATTTAATTAGATATAATCCTCCCGTCTAAAAATTTTTCTACCAAAACAGAAATAAATTAAATATCGAGCCCACCCAAGTTTTTTTCGAGTATAATAGAAAACTTGGCTTGATAAATAACTTGCTCGATTAACCGAACCTCAAATAACTGGCTCATTTATAGTGGATGCCTTCTTTCCAATTAATAAGAAAACATCCATATTATCTTTGCCTTTTACGTAAACTTGGCCGCGTGGTTCAAATTCATATCTTTCAGATAATACATCAATACAACTACTTGGTAATTGTATTCTTCCAGGTACACCTGTTGAGTCCATTCTTGAAGCAATGTTAACAGCGTCGCCCCAGATGTCATAATACAACTTTGTGGCTCCAATAACTCCAGCTGTTACATCTCCATAATTGAAACCCACTCGCAAAATCAATTTAAAGCCTAACAAGTCTCTATTAAAATCATATATCACCTTCTGCATTGCCATTGCAAAATCTAAAAGTTGAAATAGGTGATAGTGTTCGTGATGATTCTGTTGTCTAACTTGTGGATTTAATCCAGAGGCTGCCATAAAAGTACTACCGATCGTTTTTATTTTCTCAACATTGGAAAACTCTGGTTTCTCTAATAATTCATCAAAGTCTCCAATTAATTCGTTTAATACTCTAAGATATTCTTTTCCTCCTAAATAAGATTCATCATAGAGTTCATTAAAGTTTACAATACTTGCAAAAATAATTCCTACAGATTTATGATTTTGAGAATATTTTGCAGTTGTTTTTAATTGATCTGCTACATATTTAGGTATGATATTATGTAGAAGCCAGTCTGCTTGGTTTTTCATAGCTTGGACCCGTGTTTTGTCATTTGCAGCGACTGCATTTCCATGAAAGCTCAGTCTATAGCTGATTTCAAATTCTCGGTTTAAAAACCAGACAAGTAGAAGCAGTAAAATCATATCAAGAAATATTTCTGTATCATATAATCGTTCATTGTATCGTTTTTGTGTATGTTCTTTAATATCATCGTTAGTGATTGTACTCGTTGTTGAAGAAATGAATGCAGTTGCAGATGATTTTCCATCAATTTGATGAATAATATCAGCAGGCACATATGGTTTACTGTCTTCTTCATCAGTTTGAGAATTGGCTGGCACAGAAGGATCAATATTCCTTCGAGTTCTGTTTAGAAAAATTGGTTCGATGACTTTAAGATTAACTTGTGGTTGATTCATAGACTCTGTAACATTCATTGCTGTTTTAAATGAAAGATTATCATGATTCGAAATATTACTTGCAACTAAGCAGATAAAAAAGATCGCGGTGATTGTCACGAGAAAGTTCTTCATCCAGCAATTTAATTGAGTAAAGTTACAGAAGTGTACGAGACCGACAAAAATGAGGTAGCTGTAATAATATTCGAAATTGTTCAACGTTGTTTTAAAGCTGTTACACGTGAGGTTCATTAATATCGACATTATTGGCAAACCAACCAAAACAGCACCACAAACATGCCAAGGATACCACCTTGTGAAAAATTTAAAGATCTTCTGAGTATAAGTTGCGTACATAGAATGAGGATCCACTAGCTGACGAATGCATAAAGATACAACAGATACCTGAATTGTTGTTGCTATTGCACAGAATACAATGAAAGAAGTTGTTGGTTTGCAAAGTAAAAATAAAGATGCAGTTATTGCGGAGTAAACTATTGCGGATACTAAAATATCAAAGTAAGTATTAAATCTAGCTGTAGCAAGAGTTGGTGGACTATCTCCAGAACTTTCATTTGCTTTGTGAGCATTTTCTCGATACTCTTTTTCTATCTCTTTGTTTTTGAAAAATAAAGTTACACTAGATAGTGGAGGTGTTACGAAATAAGAGCTTTGGGAACTGACGTTATCTTGAACACACCTGGAAAAAACATTCATTATTTTTATTATATAATTGAAATTGCAATTCTTAACTCAGGTTTACGATAAAATTGATTTACCTTATAAGTTGAAGATCTGACTGTTTTCGAAGTTTATGAAAACAAGCTCCAAAAGTATCAGTAATTACTGGAGGGAAAGGGTAAGGTGGTCCTGAAGACGAAGGTTCTTGCATAGAATTCAAGGTTGAACTTGACGTATAATATCCACTGACTCGGTGGCCCAATAAATCACCTTGGACCATGCCATTCATAAAATATAACTATAAAAAAATATTGTGTCATTTATAAGAATCGAATGAGTTGAAAAGTATAGCATAAAATTAATGAATGATTTTAGAAACCTGTTGTTGTATACTGCTTCGTCTACTATTACTTTTGATTCCAGAGTCTTTTCTGCTGCAAATTGATGACGCATGACTCAGCATATCGTCTCCGGCTAATAACGGACTTGAAGGAATAGGATTTGGATCCGTTTCAATACCATTCATTAATGGAACCTTAAAAATATTATAGTCATATTAATTTATAGAATTAAAAAAGCAAAATTTATTGGGTTATTAATTAATTAATATTTACTCCATTGTATCTGTTGGCTGTGTCAAAATCTCCGATATCTCTTCTCTCATTCATATCTAATGGCATCATCTCATCGGTTGTTCTTTGGCGCTGCAAATATCTCCAAGGTCTATTTCTCACTTTCTTTTTCCCATGACTTGCAGTAGAAGAAGGACTTTTATTTATATCTTCCTTCTTCTCAGCAGATTCATCCTCCTCATGCTCAGAGTCTAAAATACTTGGCAGTGAATTAGCCTTCATGCGATAATTATTAATATTCGTAACCATATGAAGATAATGCTGTCGCGGTTTTGATTGATTACTACAAGAGGCAAGTCGATGACGAGTATTCATTAATGGAGAAATACTTACAGGAGCAGTTACGTTTGTTATAAATTCATTAATAAAATCTTTCCTTCGAGTTCTAATAAAATAAGTTTTTACACCTAAATAACAAAATCATTTTCATTAGAACTCAAAAATATTCTATAATATTTTAACATACTTTTTATTTACTAACCATTGATAGTTTCTCCTTCTTCAACTAAATACTGATCATCCAAAAAACTTAAAGTTTTCTCACTAAAATGTACCCGGCCCGGTTTCCCTGTACTCTCAAGTTTATTTGCAAACGTTACATCGTTAGACCAAACATCAAATTTAAATCTTTTCGTTCCAACAATTCCACAAAGTACAGTTCCAGTATGAACGCCAACTCTCATATTTACTCCTTCATTTCGTTCAATATCAAACTGTTTAATAGCTTCTATCATTGCTAATCCCATTTCTATACAGCACTTAGCATGATCAGATCTCGGTTCTGGACATCCAGATACACAATAATAACAATCTCCAAGAGTCGATATTTTTTCGCATCCATGCTGTACACAGAGATCATCAAACCTTTCGAAAAGATCATTTAAAATATCTACAAGTTCTTCTGCTGTTTTATTTGAGCTCATTCGAGTAAAACCAACAATATCAGCAAATAATATGCTTACGTCTTCCATAGAGTGCATATTAAACGGGCGAAATAATGATCTAATATCCGTGTTATTGGACGGAATAGATCCTTTCTTTAAAGAATCCTCACGTTCTCTTTCTTTTTCACTTTCTTCCATTAACCAATCTGCTACTTTAGGTGGCATCACTGAATGAATCATTTTTTCCTTTAATTGTTTCTCCATTTCTAATTGACGACGAACTAATAATGATTGTCCCACTTTCATAAAAGTTCCTCTCATTCTTACGAATGTCATTATTAAAATATGTACTCCAATAATATGAATTGACATCTGCATAAGTATTCTTATCGTTAAAGTTGTTCCAAAATTAACATCTGCAATTGCTGAAGAAGAATGAGTTGATAATCCAATTGAATATTGACGTCTATCGTAAATATATACTGTCAAGTATTCAAATAAAATAGAATATACAGTACAAAGACCAATGCACGCATACAATGGTAATGGAATTACTGTATAAATCAATAATAAAATTTCAGAACATAATGCAAAGTGTCCAACTAATGTTAATCCATCGGTGTGAGGTGGAACTAAGAGAAGAAATAATAATGACAGGACACATAAAAGCGTTGCAACTGCCAAAGACGTTGGAACAATATATGATCTGTAGTATTCTGTATATGTTAAATATAATGCTGACGACATTACTATGATGAGAGTACTGAATATTATCACTATTGTTGGCCATGCTGATGTCTCATTTTCTGTTCTCATTATTAAAAAATAAATTAACCAGGATAAAGAAATCGTCAAAATGTAAAAAAGTGCATATCTGAAATAAAAATTTGATTATAGCAAGTTAAAAATGATTACTTTTTATTTAAATATAATAAAAAAATTTTTTCTAGGAATTTAATTAATAAATGCTTTGAATAAGAGTTATATACCTGAATCTTAAACGCAATTGTGGAAAGGCACTTCTCTTGTATTGCTCTTCAAGAATTTCAGAATCAAATTTAGGATTCCACCAAGATCCTCGTGCTGCTCTTTCAAATGGTACTGGTAGACCAATACCACAACATCCCAATCCTTGACTACTGTGCACTAAATAATTTTGAATATACGGTGCTAATGATATGTGAATTTCATCTTTATCATTATCATCATCTTTTCCAGGTGTATAACTGACTGATGAACTTCGTTTTCTATCCATTGATGAAGTCATTGTGATCATAAAAGTATTCTATTTCTCTGAAGATTTAGAAAAATAAAAAATCCTTGATATGGTGTTTACGAGCAAAATCCACAATGTTTAAATTTTGAGTTTAAAAAACTTGTTCGTGATTATTAAAAAATTGAAATGCCATCATTTTGAAGATCGTCGATAGAATTGTTAAAAAATGATCTGATCTCAGTAATTTCCATACTTAGAGTTGGAAATATTGTGGTAAAATTAAGTATTGCACTAATTTATTTTTATTGTATAAAACACTATTAAAAGATTTAAAAACATATTTAAAATGTAATAAGTAATTTTAAAATCATTAATTATAAAATTTTTAAAAATATTCGAATTAATTGACGACCATCTTGGTTAAATCTTGCAGGTAAAACTAAGGGTAAAACTTCAATAAACTGCTTATATCCAAACCAAAAGTAGACTTGCTATTAAAAAATATAGGTTAAGGATTGGAGTAAAATTAAAATAAATTTCAATACAGAAAAACTGTCAGATTTGTTATCAACTAATGGTAATATATCGACGTTCTAAGCAAATTTTTGTTTAAAAATTTGCTTCATTTATCAACAATAATAAACAATAAATTAATTTTTCTAAGTATAATTATAATAATGAAAAAGAAATTAACACATTTATTTATATAAAGTAAATTTATTTATTGATATTCGATTCAATCGTCAATCATTCATCATAATAATTTATAAAATTATACTCAAATAATTAATTTTTCAAAGATTCATAATCTTATTAGTTATTTTGGTTAAAAAATCTTTCAGTGGAATACGGTATTAAAAGTGTTCTGAAATATTCTCCAGAAAAGAACCGCATTGCTTTTGCTGAATCAGAAAATAAAAATTCACTTGCATTATTTACAACAAAGTCATCTGCTTTTGATGCTTCATCATATTTAATTACAATGACATTTTTATTCTTTTTTTTTGCCTTTATGCTTATAATGCTTGTCAAGGGTCGTCTGACTGATATTTCGGCTGCATCTTCTCGATTACGCATTTTTCGTAAAGCAATTAAATGATCTTTCGTAATTACTAGGTCACTGAAAATAAAATTAATCAGAAATTCATAATTTTTAAGAATTTTTTGTAATTATAATTTGTTCGTTGATTAATAATTTAATATATGTATAAAAAACAAATAAATTTACCAATCATGATGCTTATTAGAATTATCTAATTCTTTACACTCAAAATACGTAACTAAATTGGGATCTTCCAACCATTTCGAAATAGATGTATGTGGATTTTCATACATAGATTTACTTCTAGCCATCCTTGAAGGACCAGGAGTCTCTTCTTCCACACTATACGTACTTTTTGAAGTTCTTAAACGATTAACAAATTCTTCTCCTTGACTCTTCAATCTTTCTAATCTATTCATCGTTACAGGAGGAGCATTCTCTTTACAAACTGCACATCGTTGAGCATTATGGCTAGCAAAAAAATTATCAACATCATTTCCAACATATTCGTGCAATGCTTTATATCCACCCACGAGTAAATTTATATATTTAATGTCTCTTCGTTGGCATGATCTGATCACCATATCTGTATAATTCTTATGTTCTTCACGACCACTATCTATAAAACAAAAGTGTCTTGCTTTTATATCATTTTTCAATAAACTTGTTTGTAAATCACGTAATTTTTCAATATTATCAGAAAACTTTATGGGGTTAGTAATTCTCAAGTTATAATCTAGAAAATATGCTGTGGGTAAATGTCCAGCATCAAATTCTTCTTGAGATCTACAATCAATAATGAAAAACCGGATATTTTTTGATACAGCTGATAATATGGAAGTTTTTTCCATAGATTTTACTAATTCTTCAACAGTTACAGACCAACATATAGTATCGAATAATGAATTTTCATCTTTTTTATCATCAAATATCACTGGACACAATCTGTTAATAAAAGAAGGGGGAGTAGTATTTTTTAAACGGTCAGCTAAAGCAAAAAAATCAGAAAGATTTTCAGCATTTATATTAGTTGGAAGTGCCCATAGTGCGAATATTAAAGTATCTTTATCTTCATTCTTGTAACTCATGATGTCATCACTGAAAATTTTAAATAATAATTTATTAATATTCTTTCATTCTAATATTTAATAGTCGTAGAAACATTTTTACCGAAAAGTTATCATTAATGCTGCTGATAAGAAAAAAATTAAAAATCGATTTTTTTCAATAAAATAACGATCCCACATGGTGAATATCACTGGTGGTGATACAAGGCCAGCAAAAAGTCTATTAATCCAAATAAAAGGATAATTTCGGAGTGTCATTTCTTTTGATTTCAAAAACGTATGTAATTGTGGATCATGATAAATCACTAGAAATCTTATTATTGATTCATAGTAATCATGTTGTGGAATATAACGTTTTAATATAGCTTTGAATATTTTATATTTTAAAACTTCTGAACCTGCTAGGTAAATAATTGGTTCTAATAAATCATGCCAACCATCTATTGGATTAAATTTTTGTTGTGTTTCTCCACAGTGGTAGCTTATAATCCTAATGATTTCGAATCTCATTGATGCTTTCATATGTTCAGCGAGTTCAATTCGATCTAAAATGAGAAAACAGAGTATTTATTAACTTTTTTAAGAAACTGTATTATAATACTGACCAGCAACCCCAGTAGCAAAATCTACAATTTCTCCTAAATTGGGCACCGTATCCATTTCTTCAGAATCTAGACGTTCAAGAGGCTTATTATTGTCACATGGAATATTTAAACATGCCATCCAAACATCTAATCTTTTATCATCAGGTATTATTTCACTTGATACAATTGGACATTTAGTTGAATTACTTTCTGGTAGACTTGATGAAGAGTTGGTTGAAGACGTAGATGAACGTTGACATGGTGTACTCATCGATACAATCCAAAAATAAACTTTCCTCAAGAAAACTCAAAAAAGTGTGTGTCAAGGTGACTGAAATTCTAGAAGCTTTAACATTTTGTAAAATATATCTCTAGAGTAAATGACATTTTTTCAAAGTGTGGATAACTCTAGAAAAAATATGAAAATAGCGATATTGTGAAATCTAGGCTGTCAGCTGGCCGCGTATCTTCAAATGCGTAATAGTAGAATTTTGTAGAGTCTCCATCTATGCTTTATTATCGTAAATTCTTGATATAAACGTTTGCAGCTGACTTCATGTTTGTGAGTAAAGATCAATTTTTCCAATCGCTCAGAGTAATCTGGAGTAATTCGTAGTGAAAGCTTGTCTTGTTCACATTGACATCAGCTGTTGTTTTGCAACCGCGTGAAATGACAGTTGAAAGGAAAATGTGTTCGACATACAACATAATGTCTTGAGAATCGTGAGCTGCAACAGCTAAATAAGTTTCGTTGATTATTCATGTGAGTTAAGTGAAATAAAATGAATGGAAGTTTTGGAGGGCATCGTGGTCCAGACCAACATCCAGCGAGATTCGCAGATTATTTTGTCATTTGTGGTCTTGACAAGGATTCTGGTCTAGAACCTGACAGTTATTTCGGTAAATTTATTAATTACTGCATAACCTAAGTCCAGGGTTTATTTTTTCACTTGTCATTGTTTTACTGAAATTATTGATTCTATGTGAAATATTTTGAAACGTACTCAAATCGCAGAACATTGAGAGAAAGCAAATGAATTCATTGCATAATTTGTAAGATGGAGATTGCGCAGATGAAAATTTAACGATGAATTTGTCAATTTTGTGAGAGAGGGAGAATCGGATAAAAAAAAGGAGAAGCTTCAGTGTCGTGTTTATTCAGAGCAAATCGATTGATTCAATCATTCATGAAAAAACAAAATAAAATCTCTACTAAAGATAAATTAAAACACGTTTCAAGTAACAATGATTGATCCTTTAACAAAGCACATTGCCTAAAATTAACAATAGAAAAAATATTTGGAGTAAAAATAATTCCAAAACTGTCAGTAAACAATGACTACAACTTTGAGAACTTCTTAGTGAAAATGTACATTGAAATAAATTCTTTGTTTATTTTTCACCGCATATTTCGTCAAGTTGAAGAATATTATTAATTTTTTATTTGTGATTTTATTTTTTATATTGATTATTGGAATAATGGAAATAATAACACTATTATTATTTTTAAACTATGCTTCTATCGAATATCAATGCTTTTTTTTATTAAACATAAAAAACTATCTACATGAATAAATTTAGTATTCTTATTTACTATCCGGAAAAAAGAATTAGTTATTCAATATATTTTAAATAAAATTTTACGATAATCTACTTAATGTATCATCAGATATTTTTAACTAAAAAGAAGTAATTCAGACAAAAGAAACCTTGAATTTGACTAATCTTTATTATTTATCATTAATAATCCCTGTTAATAAAATGTCTTCAAGGCATTTTTACTTATTGATTTATTGTTAACTATTATTAATAATAGATCAATAATAAATATTTTTAATAATTAACTAATAAATTCAATTTTAACTTGACTTCTATGAATTCATACAATTTGAAATTGTATTCAAGTAAACAGGATGTAGCTTTTATATAAAAACGTCTCTTTTTGATACTTTTGTTGCAAATCAAATTTGAAGATTAAATTTTTTTTCAACTTCTGCTGAAATAAAAATCCTTTTTAATACTCAGGTAGTGAAGTATCTTTGTTCCGTTATTTATGATGCTTGAAACATGCGTGAACAATGTGCATGCAGGAAGCAACAGATCTTGCTGAGATGAAACTTCCTAGACGGGTGTTGGTGTATTTTTTCTGAGAATGAACATTTTTCAAAAAGGATCACCTTACTACTTCTACTATACTAGTTATACTATAGAGTGTTGTTATTCTCCTGGTCTATTAGGCACATCTGTCCTTTAAAAATCTGACCTCTTTACTCAGTATCCACTTTTATTTCCTCTGATTCACATCGATGAGTTCTAAAGAAGGTCAAAATAATTCCCTTCTCAATTTTATCATGCTATTGATGGCAAGTATTTATTTCTTCCACTCCTTAAATGCTGTCCATCTAGACTAAATGGTCTTTAGGTGATAATTCTTTCAATATCGTCCCTTAAAATGTGTTCAAGAACTCCCTCAAAGACTCAGGGACGATATGTTGTATATATGGAACCAGTAGGGAAGTGCCCTAAGCTGAGTCATATCGAATACATGGTAATCATCTACATGTGAACTAAAACTTTGTCGTTTTAATATTCTTTACTCATTTAAAAGTTTTTACATATTTTTGTCTGCATAATACATTGTTATCTTTATAATTTAGAGCATAATCATGAAGTTGAGCTTATGATACTTATTATTGATTAGATTCATGTAAACCACATTTTTTTTTTATTGTTGATTATTGTTTAATTTATTTTTAATTAGTAATTAATGATAAAAATATATAACAGTTTTCTAAAGGTCATTGATATAATAAAAATAAAATAGCTAATAAATGAGATAATGGTTTAGTTAGCAATTAAATTAATCTATTGAGTTTATTACGCTTTGAGTACATGATTTTTTTTTATTATTATTGAAAAGACAGATAAATACTATGGTATTTTTTCTGATAAAATTCTTTTTATTTTTGAAATAACATGTAAGTGCTTTACTGTAACAAAAAAAAAATGTGGGAGATAAAAGTTTACGTTCTTCACTTGTTTATCTCAGTTTTCTAAAAGTCCATAGGTCAACATGTATGATGAACTTTTCTTTAATGGTTTATGTGATAGATTGAAAAGGCTCGTAGTGAATGATTTTAGTTCCTGATGATCAAACAAGTATGGAGCTTAACCACAAAATTGCATAGCTATTGTCCATGGTCAATTAATTCCCCTGACGACAATGTAATTTTCTTAAGGAAGCAATCTATTGTCCCAAGAATACACACGTTACGTACTCGTTTCACCTATCATTGTTTGTTGTGTGATATAACTATCCTTCTCCTACAGAGATATCAATCAGCAATGTTTGTTATTAAAACAAAAAAGAACATATGTATGAGCCTACAACTTCAGGGAATCCAATTCAATTTCTAAACGGAGATTGATCCAAATGGAACTAATCACAATTTGAAAAGAAATTAGTGTGCATGTGTAACTAAATGTCCTTTCGCTTTCACAAATGAAATTTTATTTTTCTGATTTGTATTTTATTCTTGTCTTATTAAAATAAACTCATAAGCTGCTTTTATACCGTATTTTATATGTATGTAAATAATTTATTTATGTATATGTGATGACAGTGGACTTGCAGTCTTCAGAAATAAAAGGCTTCCCCTTTGAGCATTCAACTTCCTCCCTCATTACTCATGCGGAAGAACCTTTAATTGCGCTTCCAACTCGATCTTAAAACAGTTTATGAAAAAAATAAAATAGCCAATAATTTCTAGGCATTGGAAGTATTTCAAGTGATTCATTGAACAAATTTTTGTTTGATCAAAAAATTAAATAAAGTATTCCATTTAATCTTAATTTATTCAGTAAAATTCCTTTTACTGTTCAATCCAAGTTTAATCATTTATTCGATAAAAAAAACTTTCAGAATAAATTAAAAAACATGGGTTGGTTAAAGATTGATAAATTAAATCAATAAATGAAAAATTGGATTGAAAAATGAATTTAATTAATCAAATAGAATGAATCACCATTAACTGATATAAACTGATATGTGGTATGAAAACAACTATCATTCAAAATGCACAATAATTTTTTAGGGGAAACAAGTGCAAGGTGTTACCCCTGAAGATTTTATCAACTTACAACGAAATCATTTGCTAAATTTTATATCTGATTCAAAAATATATTTTTTTTCATTTGATATTTAATCTTCATGGTTTCAAAAACAAATAGGTTTCCTAGATGAAAGCTAATCCAAAAAAGAACTTTTTATTGATTTTGGCATTTTTCAGATATGAGCCATTTTGCCTCAGGGTTCAATCTTACTTCAGCTGCTTCTATATTACCGTTGTTTTCTTTCAACAACTGAAAGAAACTTCAAATAAAAGATTGGTTGATACAAGATCTAATTTCGTTTTATTTCATGATCACATCAATGTGATTCTTCTAGAGAAATTGTTCTCATTTCGAAAAATTAAAGTGATCTTCTTCGTTTTGATATACTGATATCTGTTCTCTAAAAAAACTTATATTCTGAATCTTTAATGCAGTAAAGAGAGTTTTTTCAATGTCAATGATTATAATAAATATTCATAATTAGCTATAAATAACTAAGAGTTATACTTTATTCTTAAAAGTTTACCCTTCAATCTTTTTAATTTTATTCTTCAACTATAGAATCGACATGAAACTTGCTAAATTAAAAGCTATTTTAACAGACTGTTATCTTAAACATGGAGTAAATAAACTCTCAATTGCTACAATTATAGTTCTATTGTATTCATGAGCCATATCATAATTATTCATATCATTGCTAGATTGTTTGATGCTAAGTATTAATCAAATGAAAAAACTTAAACAACATAATATATGTGTTTTATCAACTTATTAGTGCATGAAGTTGTTACATTGAAAAGCTCACATGTCATTATAGTACAAAAGTTCATATAATTCTGAAGCAAAACTATTTTTTTCGCAATTTTCTAACTAATTTAATTTATTAGTTGTTTTATAAATGTGATCTGAAGAAATAGAAAAAAAAACATATAGAAAGTTAGAAAATCTACGATTATCAGTATTCAGCTAATTATTCCCTCTATTAAATCGATTCAGCTCAAAGTATGAAGTTAATGTACTTGATTCCATTCTGAGAACTTAATTTCAAATGGATATTACATTTAAAGTTAGATATGTCTATTATAGATTTAATTGGATAACAATCAGAGCAGTCGATTTGTATTTCAAAGTATATTGAATAATTATCATTTTAATATCTCCAAGAAATAACTTATTTAATTTATATATAATATTTCATTTAAATATCCATGTAATCAACTAATCTTATATTATTTCTTCTATTTCAAGGGGATTCATTGCAATGTACTCCACTAGATCGTGCCTATAAAAGTAAGGTTTTGGGACATTACCCTGATTCAGTTCCTTGGAATCCATTTGATGAGCATGCAGTTTGTATGGTAACTAATCTTTAACTATAACTCGTCATAATGATAGAATAATTCAATAACAATGCTAACGAGTACATTAAAAAATAATTTATTATTTAAAAAAAAGAGTAATAATGGTAAACAAAAATTAATTGATATTGAATTTTTATCTATATTCTACAATTTTATAAAGTAAATGCTTTTAAAACGTATTTTTAATATATACATAAAAATGATATTTTTCTGTAGTAATCTTTTTATAAAAATTTTCTATTTTAGCTATGTTTACCTAGTGGACTCCGATTCCGTACTCAAAAACATTCAGTTGAACCGTCCTTCCACTCATTTGTCCTCACAAAAGAAGATGGCCACAGAACCTACGGATTTAGCTTGGTGTTCTTCGAAGAATGCCGAAATCGAAAGATCTGTGCAGCAATGCAAACCCTCCAAGCTATGTTTATCACTGAGCTTAGTAGTGGACAGAATGGTACCCCACCAGCGTAAGTGGTTTTTCAATCTCTCTAAATCTAAACACTAGAAGAGCTCAAACGTCTTTTATTTAAGTATTAAGCTTTTATTCAATTATTTACTTGAGCAGGATGATGTCAATAAATATAAATGATGAATTATGACTTCTACATTTCGATTACTGTAAATAATAAGCAATGTAATGTTCTGTTTTATTAGACCAAGAAGGGGACAGGATCCTCACAACACACGATCTCTACCCAGGCATTTTAAATTGTCTGCCCACTCTCCTGGAGCTGCAATGGCCTATTATGATTCTACCAAAGATAAATTACTAGTTACCAAATCAATATCTCTCCTTTGTCAGCAGCCTTATCTTCACGCTGCTCGAACCTTTCTCACTAATCTATATAAGTAAGTGATATAGAACATAATTATGGTTTATTCAAACCAAGTCTTAACTCAGTTAAGAATAAAGCTATCGAAGTTACTTGAGTGTGCATGCTAAGTGAACGATTGGAGCAATTTGAAAGGATAATTAAGAAATTGAAAGTATTATTTCTCGAATATATATACTAAAATAAATTTTTGTTCTTACGTTCATCCTCTTATTCTTGGATTAAATCGTAAACTTTTATGAGAAAAAGTTGGGATTTTGTGATTTATTTTTTATGAAGAGTTAATTAATTTAGTAAACAACATTACTATTGTAATGTTTATAAATTTTAGTAATAATAATTTGTAATATGAAGCATTGATTACTCAACTGTAGATTGACTTCATAAATATTGCAAGTTACCAAAAACATATTTACTCGTGTTAAATACATCTATCAATATTACATAAATCAACTTATCAGTGAATTCATAAAATTATGTTAATTATATGTCGAATCAAATATTTACAAACAATTGAAAGTTTACTTATATTTACAAAGTTTTCATTTTGATTGAATAATATATCCTTTCTTCAAAATATTAAGCCTATTCTCTAGATAAGTTTGTCTTGAAATGTAACAAAGCAATCAAAAACTTTTTTTTTTATTGTTACTTTTATCCATCAAATGTATTCATAGAAATGAATCTATAGGAAGAATAAGAAAAGTTAGGAAACTTTGACTTATTTCTAGACCTCTCACAAGTGTTTCTGAATTAATAAAAATTTTATTTCTCAATGAACTAATATTATATTATAATTTACGGGTAAATTAGAATAACAATAAATATGCTAATAATATGTATTGTATTTTTGAACAATTCCAGATGTGTTCCAAGACATCCAGGACCAGGATTAAGTTTAGAATCCTACGTGTACAACCTCTTATACAACGTACCAGTTCCTCTGCCTGGAAAGTCGTTGAAGTTTTTTGTTCCGAATGATGAGCCGGCCAAATCACCCCTGGAGCTTGTTATCCTTTACCCATCCCCTTCAACAGAACTTCCTCTTCTTGACTACCCTCTGAAAGACGTGTTTACTTGGCTTGGACCAGAGACCGTAATCCAGTTGTTCACGTGTGTGCTGTTAGAGAATCAAGTACTTCTTCAAAGCCGAGACTTTCACAAACTTATGGTTGTTGCTGAATGTATAACTGCTCTTCTTTTTCCGTTTACTTGGCAACATGTGTATGTACCTATTCTACCAGCGAGTCTTCATCACTTCTTGGATGCTCCTGTACCTTTTATTATGGGCTTACATGCACAAAGTGAAGGAAGTAATTTAAAAATAGCTAGTGAAGTAAGTAATTACTTCCTTTCTGTTCATTGAAGTATTTTTTCCTTAAGTGGTATTGACGAATTTTTTTTTTACAGGCAAATCTTTGTTACGTAGATATTGATAAACAGTCTAGTCAATTTCCAGAAGAGTTACCAGTTTTTCCACGAAAAATGCAATTTCTTGCCGAGATTCGAACGCTTTTGAATAAGTACAAAATATCCCATTCAGAAAAGTAAGTGAAAGTCTTTTGGATTTCGATGAGTTTTAAATTTATTGCTAATTTATAATTCTCAGTATTTTTATAAAGATTTTATTAACTATACAATTTTCTTGGTTTTATATCTATTCAGGACTGACAATATGGTCATAAATTATATAAACTCAGATATCATGACAAGTAGTTTAACGCTACCTGGTTCTGGCTTTTATATGCCTCGAAGAAAACATTCGTTGCACGATGTATTAGATTGGGATAAATCTGATTCTGTACCTCAATCTGATGCAATACAGAGGATCGTAGATATTGTCAAGAAAACCGAGATCAGTTTAGAAGATATGGATACGATAGAAAATATGACCAAAGACGAAATACTTACACCAAAAGAAGAATACCAAAAGACGCTTATATTCAACAATGCTGTCAGAGAAATTTTCTTAAATCGTTTTGTACAATTATTCGCTGGATATGAAAATTTTGTTATTCATCCGAATCAAGTAAATATCAGCATATTTTTTCGATTATATTTATTTGCTCTCATTTTTAGTACAATAAATAAAGTTTTTAAATTATTCTTATTATTATCGATATTTCCAGGATAAAGATGAATGGTTAAATAATCGTGATAGCATGCATGTGTTTGACAAAGCAACATTTTTGTCTGATCAACCCGCCCAACATCTGCCATTTTTGTCACGATTTCTTGAAACTCAAATGTTTGCGTCTCTTGTTGATAATAAAGTGATGTCTTCATGGAGTGGGTTAGATTCAAACATTAAGATATTCGATCAAAGGATTGCATTAATAAAGTCAGTACATTTTATTCATAATTGTTCACTATTATTGAAAGATAGATAAACATTTCTTTTATACATACTAATTAAAATAATTATAATTTTGCAGGAAAAAGGTCGGGGATGGAATAATACGATCAACACGCTATGAAATTTCAAATCATACAATAGAGACTCAAAAGGCATTAGAGCACAAGTTGAATAATGTAGACTTTGAAGCCAGTCCCCCAATAGAAATAGTACCTCATCGTGCTGCATATTTTAGAAGTTTTCCGCTTCTTGATTCAGTTGCACTTAATAAAGAGCCTGCCCAAAGGTAAAACATTTTTTTTCCATTTATAATTAATTGCTTTCATAATTACGAACCTTTTCATATCCATTACAAATCTATCCATACATCGTAACCAATAAATTATACTAATAATTTTCATTTTCATTTATTACGCTTGACGGATAGTATATTACGGTAAGTAATGAGCCGTCTTAACATTATTTTATAATTTAACTTTCTGTTTAACTTTCTTTGTCAATCGAATAAATTTTGGTGAGGATAATATAAAGTATCATTTCATTTAAGTAAACAGTCAAGGTTTATTCCTTGAGCTTAACCTTGTGAAATAAGATATTCAATCATAAAGAATAATGGAGGCGCATAAAAAATATTTTAATTTGATTTACAGTAGTCGGAAAGGCCAAACGCAATGGAAATATAAAATGAAATCTATGGAAACCAACGGAAAACCACCGACACCACAAGAAACACAATCTCCGAGGCCACAAGCGAAACTATCTGCAGATATGAGTCCTGCTCTTATTGCTCAGGCAAATTGGACCTTTGTTGAAAAATTGCTCAAGGTAATAAATTGACAATTTTTTTAGCTGATCAGTTTTTTTTTTAAGAAAGTTAATTTTTATCATCATTCATTTTCAAATAAAAAACTGTTATTAAATACTTTCAATTCCAAAGTAACAAAAACCGATGTAATTTATTGATTATAGGACTGCAAGTCTAAAACAAAACGAATGCTAGTCGAGAAAATGGGGTCAGAAGCAGTTGCTCTTGGTCATGGAACAGAATCTCTCGTAGATCTTGAAGAAAATACGCTAGTAGCTAGTTTATGTGATTTATTAGAGCGAGTCTGGAGTCATGGACTACAAAATAAACAAGGGAAAAGTGCGCTTTGGTCACACTTATCGATGTATCAAGAACTAGATGAATGCAATGACTCCGCTAAATCCATAGATCCTCATTTCCTCTCACCTGGTAAGTTTCACAACACTTTATGAATTCATAATTCGCAAATCGGATGTCTTATATTCAATTTAGGCAAGTCTATTACAACAATGAAAGTAAAATAAATTATTCTAAACGAAACATATGTCAACTATTATAACACGAATTGATTTTGTTTTTAATAATTGTACTTCACATTTAAAATGCAGCGCTCGCTTGGTGCGTGCTACGGAAGCGGCTTGACTGTACGTGATTTATGTAATTGAAATACATAATTTACGTAGCAATGATTATGTTAAGCACTGTTGTGACTTCATTTTTATTTAATTTATATTTATTTAAGACATGAAACGTAGCAACTTTCTAAATTGCACAAGTCTTGAGCGTATTTATTAGCACAATGTTGTTATTTATTTATTATTGATCTATGTTATCACTCGAAATTATTTTTCTGATATTATCGCATGAGTGGAGTAAATAGTTGTTACTGTTCTTTTAAACTACGATATTTTATGAATATTTTAAAAACAAATATTTTTTTGGCTAGATTATTATTATTTTTATGTATATTTTTTTAATGTTTTATATAAATAGCTCCAAAACCATCGATAAAAACAAATAAATCTTATACATTGAGGGATCGTCTGGTATCATCGATTAAGACGAGAAATATTTATGAAATAGCTTCTTGTATCAAGGAAAATCTTCATGGTAAAGTTATTTTGGCTTTCTGCCATTAGATGCAGTAAAAACTTACATAAGTAATAATACTTTAATGCATCAGAAGCTATGCAAACGGGGTTTTAAAAAATTAAAAAGATGACTTTTTATTAAAGTTTATTTACAACAATGATAAGTTTTCTTTGGAATGTAAAATGCACGAAGCATGTTTTATTGTAAATATAAGATGCTTTGTTTTGTCTTCGTCTGTGTAAAAATTTGAATGACTTGATATTTAAATTATCGTGATGTGCCATGCAACTTTTGCTTAAAAAATGACTGAAGGATTTGGATGGAAAGAATATAATAATGGAAGGTTTTAATAAATTTTTCTTTCTGCAGATTTATCAAATTTAGCTTTGGAAACGGATGTATCTCCTACAAGAGGAAATGAGAAACGTGCAACTGGTGAAAAAAAATCAATTGGACCAGAGCATTTGAGACCTTTACCAGATTCATTGACGTTTGACATAAGAAATGTTCAAGCCATGACAGAAATAAAAACGCATATTGGTTATGCAAGAGCATGGGTTAGGCTCGCCCTTGAAAAGAAACTTCTTTCCAGACACCTCAAGACATTATTATCGAATACTACATTGTTAAGGTATTTATTTAGATATTTTCTACAATTAGTGTATCTCTTATTATTAAGTTGACTATTGTATAAATTATCTTTGTTAATAAATATTTGTTTAGTTTACTATTTAAAATATTGAAAAGAAAATTATTCACATTTTTTTATAATATTTTTTAGTTGATTAAAAAAATATCTTTTAATAGGAGCCAATATAAAAGGTCAGCATTTCTCCGATGTGAAGAAGAAAAAGAGCAGTTTTTATATCACTTATTGACCTTGAATGCTGTGGATTATTTTTGCTTTACCAACAATTATCCCACGACTAAACTGCCGTATCGAGTTATCATTTTTCCAAGTAGAAAAGCCAGTGCTGCAACGACTTCTGCGAATGGTTGGGTAGTGATTTCAGGAACGTTATGTGAAACTAACCCAGTTCCGATACCAAAAGGCGCCTTGGAGTTTGTTTTCCATCATAAAAATCTTGGTGTCTTATCAACATTACGAATTGGTCACGATAACTCCGGTTTATCTCCCAAGTGGATGGTAGAGCATGTAGTTGTGAGAAACGAAGTCACAGGACATACATTCAAGTTCCCTTGCGGACGTTGGCTTGGCCGAGGAATCGATGATGGCTCAACTGAGAGATTATTAGTTGGAGCTCTTGTTCCTCGTAGTATTGATAGTGAAGAATTAGTTGAAACTTGTTCAACTCCGCCAAGATGTAGGTCTCCAAGTATACCGCGCAAACCCACACTTTCTCCAGATGAACTTCAACACATGCTTGGAGAAGCTGTAAATGCAATTGTTAAATTTCACTATAGACGAGATCCTCAAGATGGTTCATTAACTGCTCTTTTATGTGGTGAAGGTGGACTGGTACCATCGTTAGAACAGACATTTTTATATGGATTTAAAAATCAACGGATATTTGGAAGAAACTTTTACGTTTGGGATTATCTCTTAAGAGTAAAAGAAAATTTCGAGATGTCTTTATTAGAAGAAATGGATGAATATTCAAAAAGATTAAATAGAGATAGACGATTTAATGCTGAAAATAATCAAAGGTTCACTATTTTTCGGTGTTACTGTCATCTTATTGATCAAATCAATACCTTCAGTCATACGCTAGGGAAGGATGGGAAATTCCAACTGTTCATTTGTCTTGCAGCAAGGTAAGATTAATTCTCATCAATATATCAAAAGTTTTTAATTATTAAGATCTTAAGACGAAAGTCAATACTCATTTCTACCACATAATTAATTAAGTAAGAGTTAATAGAATTTTAAATGTTAATTAGGGAACAACTTCTTCACCCCATGTTACGTCCCATGAGTGATGCACGGTCTACAATTGAAATGTATGAAGAATCATCCTTCTTGAGAAATCCTACATTGTTGAATTTCCTTATTCACATTCTTGAACCACTCAGTGAATTCCATATAGTCCTTGAAAAAAGTTTAACTCATGGAATCTCGAGTATATGTTAAAATAAGTAAGCATAAAAAACTAAATATAATTTCTAAATGATTATAAACAATCGTTACCTGAGGAAGCAAGTGTTTCTTCTATAGAAAAAAATGAAAAAATATATAACTATATATCAGAAAAGTCCTAAAATATTGAAATTTGTGTCGTAAATAAAAAAGATTATGTTGAAAGAAAAATCTGTTGAAACGAGTTAAATGCAATCTAATGGCATGAATCGTTGAAAACAAAGACTGTCCAATAAATATTTAAAATAGTAATAATATAGAAACATTGTCAGTCGTAAAAAATTCTGACTCTAACTTTTTTATAAAATGGCGTTTGAAAATTTCAACAATGTTAACGACCAAACCCGACCAAACTTGTCACAACATATAATTGTAATGAATTTTAATGAGTTTTTAATTAATTTTGAATTAAAACCAAAGATAAATATTTATAATGATACTCGTCGAATTGATAGTTAGATTCTAGCAATAATAAAACTTATTATTTTTAAAAAATTATATTACTTCGCCAATAATTGTGATTTAGAAAATGTTCACATGACATTAAATAATTAATTAGTTGTAGACTTCAGTTAGACTGGACTTTTGAATTAATTAAAATAATGAGTAATCTCTTAAAAACAATAATATTTCTCAACATAATACAAAAAAAAACCAATTTTCACACGCCATATGTATATTATATTCATTGTGTTGACATATAACTACAAATGAACAATAAAAATTTATATAAATGAAGTAATCAATAAAATTTAAACTATAATACAGTTGCTGTAAAGCTATTTAATTATACAGAAAATGTTTAGCAATAATTTAAATGATGTGTGATAGTATAATTTTCTCATCAATTAAGTGAAAGTGAGTGAGTCAAATGCACAATACATAGTTAATAGTTAAAGATAGGCAATTGATATTGAACTTAGTTAAGTTTTTTATATAGTTAAAATTCATAATGGATTTCTTTTTCAATAGCTTCATTTTAATAATTAAATATTTTATGAGCACAATGATTACAAAGTGCAATTTTAATGTTTTGAATGCCAAATGGACTATCAGTTATTCAGTAAATTCCAATAGTTAAATTAATGTATTTGACACATACATTTAAACAAAATTTCTGATATTTAGAAATTTTTGTCGCCATTCTTGTCAATAATTCAATAATATGTATATAAATACCGTAAAAGTGGAATATAAACGTAATTTTTTTTAAGAGAATAACTCATATATATATATATTAAATGTACATAAAAGTAGATGTAACATTTTATTGTACAGTAGGTAATGATTATAAAAAAATGAAATGAATAAAAAAATTATTGATCATAAGTATTAATCATTTTTAATTTTAATGAAAAAAGTAAAGTAAACTGTAAAAGTTAGGGTTGAAGTTGAATAATAAAACATGGTTTAAGTATTTGTATAAAATACCAATACTTTATTTTTCACCGACTATGCGTATTGTAGCGCACATGATATGTACAAAAAAGTTTTCTGATTTACATATTACAAGTTTTCGATTACTACTAAAAAAACAAAAATATTTATGTAGACTAAATTTAAAAATAACTTGATGATTCGAATAGTAAAACAATCAAGTTTTTAACAGAATCGTGTATTTTGTGCAATTTGAGGTATATCAGCGGTTCTATTGCGTGAAAAAACTGATCAAGTGAGATAATCATGTATCGTAGAAAAAAATTTTGTATATGGTGATGAATCAGTGCCATATATAAACTGAAAACCTATGACACTGTAATTAAAAAACAACGAATAATTTAAATAATTGTCCTATATTTTATAGCCAGTGTGCTATGGACTATAATTTAATAAAATAAATGTTTCGCTGCGATTTTTACATAGCTTTGACGGACAATATTTATTTATAACTTTTTTTAACTTTGTATTTAATGAGGCACTAGATCGTATATTAGATCATTATATATGTTCTCTCGATATTCATAATATTCATGGACTCGTAAAAAATAATCCCTAGATTCATGCATAAATTTTGGCTTGTTTAATTAGTACAATCTTTTAAAGACTTTATTGCGAAATTAGATAATATATTATATATTTTGCAACCTATTAGTTTTCGTTTAGCTAATTTCACAAAAAATATTGAAAGAATTTTAATATAATAAAAATCTTAAATAAATAATAAATAAATTTTATTTTTAACGAGTCTATGAATAATAATTGAACTCGATTTTTCGGCAGTTATAAAGCATACTTTATGATAATATTATTTATACAACACAACTAATTATCATTCAAGATGTATTCTGAAATATCCATAGTACATCTTCGTTTCATTCCGAAATATTTATATTACTTCACATTCTAAATTGTACTACAATTTGGTTATAAAAAGTATGAGCTAACTTTTCTTTTATCGGCACGACTGTTATTTTTTTCCTGTGGGAAAATTTCAAATGATAAATCCTGCAATAAATTTAGAATTTATTTTAAAAGAAGAAAAGAAATTGGCTTCTTTATAAAAAAATGTTAAAAAATTTATCGCATCAATCTGGTGTTTATTTCTAAAAAAATATCTTTGCATTTCAATTCAATTTTCGAAATCTTGTTTTTCTCGTGCCTGTCTATTTTTATTCATTAAGTACTAACCAATTCTCACGGCTATTCATTATTATTCTGTTTTTATTTAATGAATTAAAATCATTCAGATCTCGCCTGTATCTTTTAATATCTTAAAATACTTTCACTCTCAATTTATAACAATATACACTGAACATTCTTGACCGATTAACTTTGCCGGAATAATAAGAATTTTTTTTATTATTTTCATAACAGCATACATACTTAGAACAAATTCTTAGTTATAAGAACATGCTATATACTTTAAATATGTACAACCGGGAATATTTAAATATCTAAACGTAACTTTCTTCTTTTTTTTTTTTGTTTTTCCCGTTTTTTTTTTCAAAATAAACATTAAGATAAATTGCATACAACGTTTTTTCAACAATGAAAAACGACGTAAAAAAAATCAGACAACTTTGTCTTTTTCTTGGATTTTTTTTAACTTTTTTTATATGAATTTTTTAACAAAATACATTCATACAATACATTCGATTAACAATCACACATTCTCGTATACCATTAGCCGACTACAAAGTCGATACTCTCAATTTCTACACCACTCCTGATAAGACAAAAAAACATCTAATTAAACACTAGTAGCGATACATAAAATATCAAAATTATTCGCTTCTCTTCTGTGTTTCACGTATATACAAATCCTAAATGACTGGGTATGACTATATTTATAATTATTATTATAATTATCTTTTAGTGTCGGACATCATATGATGTATTTTTTTCTTATACAGTAACTAGTATCGCCAACTAAAAATTAAGTGTACTTATTAATTAATGTGTAAAGCGTATTGCATAGCCTTCCCCTGAAACGTCCCCCGTTTACAATCTTTTTTGATACAATGTCGTTATTTTTGTTTACAATCAGTAGGAGACATTGAATCTTCTTCTCTCAAGTTCCAAAGTCATTTGTGATCTTTGGATCATTAGCAAAAATTATTTTGCTGTAGAGCACGAACGATGTGCTATCTTTCACTATCAAAATTGTTTTTTTTTATGATTGTTGTAATCATCAACCAATGATTTGAAATAGACGTCAATTTTCATACGAGCCAGCCTTAAAAGTGAACATCCCTGACGTCAGTGGGCGTGCCCGCTTTCTCATGCTCCATTATCTTGTCCTGGCTCGTGTTGTAGTCCCCCAAAGGTCTTGTATGTGCATCTATTCCACTACCCAAACCTGCCGATTGAAGACTGCTGATTCTTGCTTGTGATACCATGTCTTCAACTTGCTCGTAACATCCTTGCAAGTAGTCCTGAACAAAAAACAAAACGAATCTTATTTATTAATTGTACGATTTTGGTTCAAGATGTACTAGAATTAGCCTTTTAAATATTTTAATTGAAAGTAAATGCAAATAAGATTTGTTTAAATAAGCTTATCATAAAAATAATAAATGATAATCATTTTTAAATGTTCACTTTTTTGAATAAAGTGAATATTTCAGAAATATAACTGGCTCATGAAGTTTGAAATATTGTATAAGATGTGCAAAAAATGAAGAATGTCATCAATTTGATTAAAAAGTTAATTTTCAAAAACGATGATTGAATACTTGGACCTCATGCCGAGTCATTCATATATCAGTTTATATATACTATCTTAAAGCTTACATCTACTTTCATATTCTTTGAATATCGTTTGTCTCCAAGAAGATGTTCTTATGCGAAAACATATGCCCGGCACCTGCTGCTCTTTAATATCCCATGACATTTTTTGTTAGATATCTTTTCCTGCGGATGCGATTTACATCCCAATACCGAATAAATTACCGAGAATCTATCCTAATTCACTTATGTTCAACATCTGATATGAGTAGCTTTTTTCCTGATTTATTTATCATCAACCCTATTTTTTTATCTTCCCAATTTTTTTAATTTTCTGCTTTATGACTTTTTATCAGATTTTTTAGTACATTTCTTAATGATATAAAATGATAAAAATTTTCGTGTGACTACTGAACTATGATGCTGTAAAAAATCTAGATTTACCAACCTGTTCGATAGCAGTGATGCGGGTGAGTTGATCAAGGAGACCAGAAAGCCCATAACCACTTTTTCCAGTCCAATCAAGTCCATGAAGAGCAGCCGCGACACTCGCAGCTGCAATCATACTCGGCGTGTACATGGAGAACTTGTATTCTGTAACAAAATAAATAGACACAAATTAGCAACGTCTACGTCGATAATTTTTGTGGGTTCAGAGTCGAGAGAAGCAAGCAAGTTTTCATATGAAGGTATTTAAAACAAGACGAGATAAGTCGGGAGGCCGATAAGCCGAGAAAATTTGTATTCATATGGAAAGATGTATGTTTAACCGGTTGAGCACCAGACGGTGTCTGCATTCCCCTTACGTCGAGTCTGGCCTTCGACTTAGCCGATAGACCGTCTCAAATTGCAATTATCTATCGCGACTTCTTTAACGCCAAGGATTCAAGACTGGTTTGACATCTACATGGCGTCAGTTCAAAGGGTAGAAAAGAGTCCAAGTGTTCATAAAGAAGAATGACTTGGTCTTGTAGATCCTCAGACCCGTGAGAAGCAATCATCTCGGAGAGACCGCGGGTCCTGGCTTGTTTTTGCCACCGTGGCTGTAATAATAACCGCCGGAGCATCTAAAAGGGTGTTGGGCAAGACAGTAGATGTTTAACCGTCATTCTGCGGTCACTTTAGACATCGAGACATTTATATCCTTCATTTTTAAAGCTCAGTAAGTCTCGCTTTGTTATCCTTAACAATTTTCCATTCTGTTCGACTTTATTGTTTATCATAAAATTGATTGATTGTGCTTTTATATTTAACGAAAAAATTTTTTTTAAATTCTCCCTTCAGCATTTTAACAACAAAAGTAATATTCTTTTATCACATAAAAGTGTTCATTAAATAAAAAATTTTCTGCAATTAGAATGATTTATTTTATCAACCGATCACTTGAAATGTCGTGGCAACTATGAAAATAAAAGCACCTGGTATTCTAGCTGTATTTTAAATAACTTGAAATATAAGGAGGAAAAGAAGGAATAAAAATCAGTGAAACCGGTGTTATCAATCCTTACCTCTTGCGCTCAGTGCAATAAAAGTTTGCGCATGTCTCTTGATCATCAGACAGTCCCATGTGCGTGGATCAACTGGTAGACGTGTGAGAATGTGCAAAATATAATCGCCTGGCGTTACTGCTGATAATTCCCACTTCAATTTCGACACCACTAGCTGTTCCCACCTCTAAAAAAAAAATCGATAGTTATTTAAATTGACCAAATATTCAACAGACTTCATTTTAATTTCTAATTAACAGTAAACATTTTTTTGCAAACAATAGTCAATGTTTTTTGTAAAATCGACATTTATTGCCTTTTAGAGTTTTATTAGCGCTGAATAATTTCTGTTTTTTCATATTTAACCTATGGATACGAAGATTAAGCAATTTTTAGGTCATTAATTTCACTTAATAATCTTAAAAGGCGTAGTTATTTAAAAGTCACAACCCGGAGGTTAATTTTGTTCAATACTGTATCTACCTAAAAAAGAACTGGAGTTTATCTTTTCCTTTGTATGTATAATGAAACCGCTCGTCGATACGATGAAAATATGAAATAACATATTTTATCAAGAATTTTATCGCACATAATTAAAGGGACGTGTAGATACATGCGTGACAATTGTTTCATTATATTATTATTCCCATAAAATAATCAGCGAATCGCAATATACGAGCCTTTGTAGTATACGTTCCGATACTCGAGCGTACGCAAAGTCTAAAAAAGAGACAGAAGTTGATGTGCGTACGTGGATGAGTAGTAAGTGTAACTTCAGGTGAATGAAACAAAGGCATGTAAAGAGAGGTTAGAGAGGGAAAGGATACGGGATCGTCACGCTCGACACAACGGTGCCTACGCGTACTTCTTTTCTGTCCCTCTTGCTTCCTTTTTACTCATGAAGGCACGGTACACTGCGTACGCTCGAGTAAAACGCTTGATCTTAACTCGAGTCGACGATCTAGCTCGAGGGCACTGGGCTATTATACACCTTGGCTGTGGTTACCACATATCTACACATTTTCTTCAACACCGAGGTATTTATAACAATCATCCAAGTCTTAATAAAGAATACACCTTGAAATTAAGAAGCCTATTAATGTGGATTCAATTAAAATTACCATGACTTTGAATTATCATCATTTGCTTACAAATTACCTCAAATCTTCCTATGGTATAATTTAAAGTCGACTAAAATATAATTTTTAGATTATTTCCATTGACTTCTTTATTCGAACATTATTTATAATTTGAAAGCGAAAAATTTTAATACCTAATTTTATCTCGAAAAAAATTTTCTCATTTTTAAATAAATGCATGTATTTTATAGGTCATCCTTTTAAAAGAAGATGGAGGTTATGTGGGTTTGGAATGATGAATTTTTAGAGTTATGGCTGTAATATTTTTGCCCATGACTGTATCTGAAGTAGTAAAAGTGTATGAGCAGGTTGTAGAAGTCACATGCGTGGTAAAATGTAAGTAGATCGGTTCGCACGAGGCCGATTTTATATCTTTACATATTCAACACGGTTCCTCTTCAAAGAACTCCAGTATAACTAGTCCTCCTGCACGTGTTGGAACCTAGAAGTTCGTCAAGTTATAAATCTGGACAAGACATGGAGCAAGTTGGAAGTCTAAATTGAGTAGCTGTTAAGGAAGAGCTTGATTCACGCAGTTTATATGACAATGCTTGAAATGTCTTTCTCCAAGTCTACGAGATTTGCCAGACATGTGGGCGACAAAATGTTATTTCTTTTACGACACAAAAATGGCAATGTAATCCAAGTCCATGAATCATCATGTCTACTTTTAAACTACTATCAATACTTACAAGATTATATTATTGGTCATGTACAGAAATATTTCGTGTTATATCATTTTTTAGATATTTAAAACATCCTTTATTTATTGAATTACATATTTCTAATACAATTAAAGTCCATGATAAAATCCATTGAAATATTTACATTAATTGACCATCTATTAAAATAATTCTTGACTACAAAGTTACTTGCAAAACTTTCGCGTGAGATTACGAAGTCTGGCAAAAATTTAACGCTTCTACCTGAGAAGCAGTTCCAAGAAATGAAGATCCTTTTATCTGGTTCCAGCGACGAGCAATCGATAGGATTTCGTATGAGAAAAAGAGGAAGAGAGTATTTTGGATGAGGAAAAAATAAAAAAAAAAGTAAATTTATACCTGTGAATATGTGGTATAGCATTGGGAGCAAGAGAAGGAGGAACAAATATAAAAGCTGAAGACAAAGATAGTCATAGGGCGGCGCCTGTGAGCAAGGTGTTTACCATTTTAGCCAAAAATAAAGTACAAAGCAAGAACACGGACGTAGTTGCTAACAAAAACCAGATTCGCTTGTGCACATTCTTTGCCAGTAATTCTCCATAGATGTAACAGTGAAGGGAAATTCTCTTTCTCCTTCTCTATTCCTCTTCCGTCTTAGATGAAATAGGTACTAATATTTTTCTTTCCCGCTTGATTATCCTTTCTTCTAAGAACTACCTTGGTGACACATCTGCTCTTGTTGTTACCGTTTCTCGCAGTTGCTTTGCTCTTTTTTTATCCTCATTTTAATCCCATGAGAAATGAAATGTTTATCACAAATAATCATTTTGTGGTTGGGTTTTTGTACTTTGTAACTCACTGATGTTTACTTTTATGGCAACAGGTATTTTGTAAGAAGCTTTTTATATATTTCCCAATTATAATATTAACTATTTCGAGGAAAGTAATTTTTAATAAAAATAAGTCTTACTAGTTTGAAGAACAAGATAATAAATGATAAATTCACTTTAAGACTGATGATCAACATTAATAAACTAACTGGATTTCGTTTGTTATTCATCGATATGCTTTTTTGTAACTCCATGTAATTGCCTTCTAAGTCAGCCATAACATGCCTGAATTAATTTATTTATTTGCTGAATGTCATCATAAATTAATTACATGGTACATTATAAAAGTAAACTGGCATTAAAATTGTTCAAATTTGTTAATGATTCCTGTTGATAAAACCAATGGTAAAATATGAGAAAAATTTGGTGAGGTATCACTGAAACTTTCTAATACACATTTATTCCAACGAATCCCGTTCTACTACGTCGTGCGAAACGTATTCGATTATACTCACTCATGTTTTAAAAATTGTATTGAAGAGATACACATGAGAGACCGCTAACCGATGAAACACTCGTCATCAGTCAACTCCATCGTGTTCTCAGGGTCTTTATTGTATCATGGATTTGGACACCACACCAAGGATCGTAAAACCGGATGGAATTTCGCAGTTAAAATGCCCTCAAGGCTTTCGCATGAAATTTTTGACCATTAGAAAGAAGACATTAGGCATACTAATGTTTCAAGGAAAACGTGGTATATAATATAATAGAAATAGGAATAGATATGAGAAATTTTTTTTTTATAAATATAAATAAATTTAAAGGTAATTTTTTTTTGCAAGGAAACATAATGAAATTCATCAATCAATTAGCTTGATTATCGTTAACGTGAGAGAATCTAACACAAGTTAACATTCATTCCTATGATATTAGGAATAGTTTGGCTATGAGGCCATCATCATGTGAGTGGCCCTGACTATTCTCAACAAGAGTGGGAGTGTTGACCGGCCACGAGGCCACAAATTTGCTCGTAGATACATATACATATTGACTATGGGCTTTCTAACATTAGCTCTCTGGTGCGGATGTGACGTTTCGAGAGAAACGTTCGACCTTATTGAATTTAAATCGCTTTGTTAAAAACCACTTGAATGATGACAACTTTCATTCATCAAGAAGATCAATTACCATTAAATATAAAAATTGAATCAATAAACTCTCAATTATTTTGTAAAATGGAAAATTTGAATAAGAATTACTTGACACAATTGGAACTAGAACTTTTCAACATCTTTCAAGCCACACGTGGAGTCAAGAATTAATTAAACTACAGGTCCTTTTCTTTAATAATATTGATCAAAGTCAAAAATAACATGATGTTTGATTATTCCCCTTCTTCGATTTCAGATCTTTTCAGTTCAAGTCAAGTTTGGAATATTTTGGATCAATACTATATTTTGCGCATTTCCGCTTTGGCACATTGGTGTATTCAATATTGGACATATCTTCAAAAATACCAAGTTCCGGCCACCATATGTTTTCTTACACGAGAAGATTAGTTTGTAATTGAACCACAACATAAATGAATGCACCTGTTGCACCTTGAGGTACCTTTATACATCACCGACAGGTGCAGTATTACAACTTTTAAGGTGCATCCTACTTATATCCTCTTATCTCTGACTTTTCTTCATCCTCATCAGGTAAATAAATATTTTTTCCAATGTTTTCTCATTCACCCTCTCAGCTGCTTAGCGTACCCTTGCTCCAATAATTATTCTAGTCATTTAAATAGATTTTATTTAATTGCAGGAATTTTTAGCAACAGGTCAAAAATTTTTGAACTTTGTAGCATGCCAGGATGTTATTATCTTTGTAAATTGGAAAAAAAGCAGGGAGGAAACGAGAGCAGATGACTGATTGTAAGCTTTATGTGGAGAGGTAAAGAACATAAAGAGCAGGTGAGGAGATACGTCGACTTGTTTCTAAATTAGACTGTCGACTGGAAATATTCTCGTGTCACGTGCTGCTCTTTAATTGCGGGGGCAGGTGGGTAATAGTCCTGCTCACTAAAAAAAGAGTTTGAATGGTTTTTTTTTGCCAGATAAAAATAAAAAGTTATTCATTCCATTGAATGATTCACCATTTAAAATTTAAATCCTTTTTTAAATGCTTTTTTGTACCAAGATTTCTTTTTCAAAAAAATATCAGAAATTCATTGTTGAAAAAATGTTCAAGTGTTATAGAAATATGTTTAACATTGTAAAAGGAATATTTATATCAACATCTGTTTAATTATTGAGAGCAAAAAATTACAATTTCCACACATCTTCTATTGATTTACATGAAGATTTAAGGTTTTCATTGTGATGGTTGCATGTAGGAAAACTACTTTTATGTGTGGATGATGTGGATGGAGATGATAAAGGAAGTGCAGCTGTCGAGAAGAATAGCAAGGCACGCTTCGACTTGTCACGACCCCGCGAGCCTTCGACTCCTTCGTTTCCCAAGAGAAATAATAAAAAGAATGCGACGGAGAAAGAGAATCTAAGTGAGTGAGAAAAAGAAGGGGTGTAGTGTAAAATGTCTGATGCAGCAGCTGCTAACTTTGAGCACGGGCCCGGTGCACCACCCTTCTAGAAGACACCACCTGGCTCTCACCTGCTTCCCTGCTTCCACTTCTAGCTCCTGTAGATCTATGTGATGAAGACCCACCGGGCCACTATTCATACGCACTAACATTTTTCCATACTACGTAGTAATGACAACTTGATGCATCAACTAAAAATAGACTTCGGAAGCACCTTTTAGAGCATTTTCACTTTCTACGTCATTTCTATCCGTCAGGTCTCTTAATTGTTTATTTGAAGGCTGACCTTCCTTCATTCTTTCAAAAGTCTGTCATTATCCAAATGTTATTTAGTTATTCTTTGTTTGTTGATCATCAGCTCTTGATTAAATAATTCTTTCTTTGAACATTCCATCACTAGGTTGTAAATAATTGTATAAAAACAATGAATCAACTTTTGAAAATGATTTAAATCCATCAGAGAAGTTAAGACTTGGAAATCATAATAAAGTTTACAAAAACTAATGATAAGATTAATTTTATTGCAAGTAAAAACAATAGCTTGTTATATTGCTTCACGTAAGTATCATTTTATTAAATGTAGCATTAATATTTGCAATTAAGTTGTTTGATGATAAAATAAATACTAAAAATTCCATAGTATTTCTCCGCGAGTGTAGATTTGTCTTGAGGATATTAAATAATGTTGCCATATCACAATTCTTATCTATTTAGTCTTATACGGGCTATCGCATGTTATGTTTATTCAGCACCCAAGTGCTGGCGCTTTAAAGTTCTTAGAAATTTGTTTAAAAGTTCTGCCAACTCTATAAGGTAATATCAGGTGTATAATCATTAATCTTAAATGAAAAAGCTTTATTATCCAGACATTTGTTTAAATTCCATCAATTATGATTTCTAAATGTCTAATGACTTTTTAGAGGTAGATTTTTCGTTCATTAATTTCTTCATTTCTTTAGCTAGGAATGCTTATTCGTCATTCACATCATAATTCATAAAGTCTAAATGAACGTGTGAGTTCGTACACACTAAAGCTATATGAACATGAGGTCATATGTGGGGCGACAAAGAGCAAGATTCAGATTACAAAACAATAAATCTAATGATTAAACTTGCTGGTATTACATTACTGATTCCATGCGCTGGTATTTAAACTTTATTTTATTTATTTTATTTAGTTCACTTTATTATTTAGAAAGTTATAACTCACATTCTATCACTGTTTTATTAAAAGAGTTTAAATTTAAATTGATTCCAGTCTATTTATATAAAAAATTGTCACCAAATATCCAAACTATTTAGTGTTCACATAAATTAAATCTATTTTTTTTTCATGAAAAATTGAATGAAAAAATAAATTCTTATTCTCATAAATTAGCATAAAAAATTCCTAAGAAGGTTGACAATTTCTCCTATAAAAATTTCATGGTATTAAAACGATCGATTGACGATTAGAATACAACTATCGGTATAAGAGATAATCAATGAAGCCTTGTTGCGCAAAATATACATATATCTATGCCACCCAACTCATCGTATCTTATATAGTCTTTTCATTATAGAGAGATACTATCGGCCTTGCAAAATTTTGTTTCTTTTCTAAACTAGCGGTACCTAACCAAGTGGTACACATGCTTTTTAAATTTTAAAATCCACTCCAATACCTTCTACAATCTCTTTAATACAATCTTCTGTCTCTTTTTTTTATTTTACTGAATATTAGGATGAATTTTATTAATTTTTTTTCAGACTTACCCAGAGATCATCTAGTGTGATTGAATTGTCAGTGTAGAAAACAAGACGTTCTGCAGTAAGTGGCCTTGTTTCTCTGAGTTTTGAGGCAATCAAAAGACATGCTGTTCCTAGAAGTTGGAGTTGTGTCTTTCTAATTGGACATATGGACAGAAATCTGTCGAGGTAGTTCATCGACAAGGGAAATACTTCTTCTTGACACTTTCGATCTTCACAAAGCTGTTAAACAAAAAGACAAATATTAGTTTTCAATTAATATTTGTGGATTACTTATAGATTCTTATTCAAGCTACCAAAATATTCTGACCTCAAAGTGGTTTATTTATTCCACCTACCACAGGACCTAACTAAACTAAAATGCAATATTTTATAATGAAGTCAAATGGTAAATTTTTTATTTATTTAGTGAGTTAATCTACCAAAAAAAATATTGATAAATAAAAATGAAAAAGGAGAATTCTTTTTTAACAGAAATGAAATAGTATTTTTAACAAGCTTTGAAGTTCCGCCTAGCAATTGCAAACATCATTCATTCCATCTCTTCACCTTCACCTTCATCATCTTTTTCTTCTGTATGTCTTCTGTAATCTCATTGAATAGAGTCAACATTCCTACATAATTTTTATTCTCAATCCATTAGTTTTGCTTTACGAACACTGATGTGTTCCTAAAGGATCTTATATTCAAAAGAAATTCAGACTAAACTAAGAGTAAAGCGTAAAATCACTGTTACCATTTCCGACAAACTTTACACATCATGAACACAGGAATTATATTTTATATTAATTGTACATATATAATAAAAATATGGGAATCACAATGCAACAAGTAGTAAATTTTATCAACTTTATCATTCAATCTCGAGTCTTGATGGCGCTTGATATTGATTTAACTTGAAATCGGATTTATTCCGTGATAAATCCTCAAAAGTTTCATAACTTATCATGCTATCAAGTGGAATTATATTCTTTATCATGTTCTATTTTTGCAATGAGGGTGGAATGTCCGAAGAAGGTAAAAATGAATACAGGGGTGGGTAATGAGCGTGACCAAGTTTCCTCGCACCCTTTCATAGTAATTATACTGGACAAAAATATCTTGGCAATTAGCTTGAGCAACGATAGAATAGTTCGTAGATTGGATTCATATCGCTTACGTGTTTTGAAATCAAGTGCATTGAAATACTGATATTAAAGTACTTTAATTAAAAATAATGGCTTATCGACAATATTATATGTAGTCTAAATAAAGAAAAAGTTTATTTTAATTTTCAAAAACTTTTCAAATGAATCTTTATCTTGCTTTTTTCATCAATAACTTATTGAGTTTAAATTCTCTTATTTATATATGAATAAAAAATTGTAACATTAATTAAATAATGAATAAAATGATTTGATTAATAAAAAGAAGCAGCTAAAAAAATGTTCATTGGAATTAGTCACACATCAATAGATAAGTAATACTGACAGTTGAGTTGATTAAATGTCTTAAAGGTTGTCTTATATCAGTATGTCTCTCTGTTATAATGATTACACGATGATGAGACGTAACGTATGTGTCGACAAGATCGATATAGCAACAAAAATTCATTTGTAAATCTTTCTTTTTATTTACAAGGAATAAAATAACGTGACTGGAATATTTATAACAAATAGCTTAAAGAAGTTGACGCAAAACGTCAGGAATTGATGCCAATAAACCTTTAGCTTAAATAATCTCGTCACGTTTTCCAGCTCTTTCATCTTATCTTTCCCTTTCTTTCTCTCTCTACAAGTCTTACCAATTCTATCTCTATTTCTACAGTCCAAGGTCATCCTTACAAACATTTCTAGCAGCAGGAATCATAATTACACCACGTTTGCCGACGAAGACGAGTAGAGAATTTTCGTCAATTCAGCCAACTTCAAAGACACTTTCACAAAAAATAATGTCCTTTTTTTTCTCTATATCCCTCTTCATCTTACTTAAGTTAAATACTCGTTTAGCAGCTTTTTAATTCACCATTTGATTTCATTCAATTTCTCATTAATACACATTTCATTTCTGGCAAATCAATTAATCAAAAAATTAGAGAAAAGTTGACAAGTAATAAATAAGAGAGAATCAAAATGATTATTGAGAATAAAAATGATAAAAGATTTCCCGGTATATAAAAGGAAATGCGGATGTTGTAGACGATTTTTTTTTTCTCACTCAGTCGACACAATCCGTCCGGAAACGTCCGGAACTCATTACCATAGTGAGTAGAGAAGGAAGTCTGGCACTAGTTGATTATGTTGTACGAATATAACAGCAAAAGACTGGAGACTGTCTCCAGGCAATGAAATACAAAATAAGAAATGTAAAGAGATGAAGAAGAAACACAGTACGATGGAATTTTCAACTTGCTGACTCGCAGTTTCATACCTGCGGACCCTGAGGAATTCTCAAAGAGGTAAAAAAAAAACATCGAAGGTCGTCGTCGTGAAAGAAAAATGAATTAAAAGGATCCTTTTCATATTTTTTATCACAGCCTGATTTTTTGTTATTAATCCAAACAGGATATTTGTAAATTAAAGAACGTAATTTGATACAAAAGTCTTTATTAATTGGATTTACCGAAAAGATAAAGAAGAAGTTTAGCTGTTTCTAGAGATAAAAACTGATAGAAATGTCAACAAAAATGGTTTAACAATAATTTCAGCTGTTTCTTTAGCATTTGTGGAGTTGGATATTTAATATGCCAATCATGACGTCAGTGCTAAAATTTAAACTAGAAATAACTGGTAAATTTTGATATGGAACTTTCGAAATAACGATAGGTGGTCGAAATAAAACAAAAGCGAAGCGACAAGTAGTTGGTAGAGTCAAATAGCAGGGGAACATAACGTTACCAGTTGATCTTGGAAATATACGCGCACGTGCTTGATCCTCAATCCGACTAGGCTGACGATGATGACGTGAGTTAAAAGGAATAACGTTGGAATGTTTTAGACTTTTAGTCTCGAGAGATGTTGATAATCTCTTTCTTTTGCTATTCTTTATTCAGACATGATTAGGAGGACAATGCACCGATTGTATTTAATCGACACGTGTACCGGAAATCAGCGAGACTCACCTCCAACATCCACTCGGCAACGATCTTGCGCATGAGCGGCGTAATGTCTCTCTGTACACAATCGAAGTAGGAACTGCTAGGAGCGTATCGTTCTTCGGTCTTGAGTAGATTTTGTAGAACCCTTTCATCTCCAAGAAGTGCTGGATCTGGATACGCTCTACACTCGAGTTCCGTTGTTTCGCAACACAGAAGATCCATTTTATTTCAATTATCGTTATTCAAAGTCTTAAATAGACTTGAATGGATTCGAAATTATTTCGAATGTTTAAAAAATTATTTAAAAACACGCAATAGCTAAATCTATTACGCCGAAGAGATTGTTTTCCACGTGGCTCAGCTCGGAATTTCTTTCACTCACGACTTTATTCGTATAACGATTTCAGCTCACTGACAGTGGACTTGAATTTTCAATTTATAAAAATGACTAAAGACCACACTAAACACTTGTTCACAAACAAAATATTTTTGCAACTATTAATATTTTCAACACCTTCACCTTCTTGTTGTATTTCATAAGATGTTTATTATAGTAATTTTATCTCATGAGCTTCACGTGCACAAACATTTTTTTTTTTTGGGTTTTTCTTTGTGGCTCTTTGATAGATTATTATTCCTGATAATTTTTAATCGGTTTAATTGATAAATGCACGACTTATTAACTGATTTTTTTTTAAATTATAAATCACTAAAGAAATAAATTAAATTGCGGAAAATTTTTAATAAATAAGCGTAATTTGTATCCTTTGGAGATATGATAACAGTTATTGTTTATTCTAACATATGATTTGAGTCTTCGTGCACTTCTACACGATCAGACACTGGCGGCTTACCAGGTCAGAATGCTGTCCTTCGTCGATCAAACTAAACGTACTGTTCACATTTGGGATCTCCCCACCATCCAGGCGCCAGCTTAGTGCCACGTGATATGAACCGACTTGATCCCCACTCTTTCGACCTTCGAATGAAGTCTGAAGATTCTAAAGACGGAGAAATTTGAGGGGCGCCTGCTGCTGCCGCTCTAGAGCCTAGACTTGAAGCTTTGAAACTATTTAATAGCAATTTTGTCAAATTTAACTCACCTATATTAGACTGTTTTCTACAACTATGACAACTGTTGACTTCAAATCGACAGTGTCTGCAAAAACAGATGGATTACAAGAAGTGAATAACATTCTATACATTGTTTGCTATAAATTGTATTTATCAGTGTCTATTCAATTCACATAAATGAAAAAATAACCTTTTTTTCAATTATTTGATAAAAAGTATTAAACTTTTTGCTCGATCCTGAATTTATTGAAGCATGAGGAATTGAAGTTGTCATGAGAAAAGTGATAAAATTGAGTTTAATGATAACCCTGAAAGCTGTTATAGAAGCTTTTCTTGTAATAAAAAGTATTTTATTGTTTTATTGACGACTGATGAATTTAATTTCTTTCGGAAATCAACTGGAAAGCTTTCCATTTCATTGTTTTGCCACTTTATGCGCTTCCTGTGAAACCTTTGATGCTATGGAAAAAATTGTACTCAGCATCCAATGTTCTGATGACTGGTGGGAAGATCTAGCAAACTTGTTCAACTCTAAACAAAAGCAAACTGTCAGCCGTGTAGCCTATATCCTAATGACGAAGCATTTTGTAGGCTTTCGAAGAACCATTTCAAATGCTTGGTACCTCGGAGGTCTTTTTGAAAAAGCGGAAAATCCCGTTGGGCTTCAGAGCATCCTTATAATACCGCTAGTACCAACCAGGATCTTCTTTCATTTCATTCTTAATTTCATAAAAGTGTCCTTACTTTTCATTGATAGTTTGGACAAAAGCACGTTTACTTTCCATCATCAGTTCAATGAGGAAGCAAGTCAAAGTATGATGGATCTGTCTAACAAGTGCCTTTGGTATGTAATGTCTTTTAAAATATCAATGAATTCTCTATTTATTTAGTCATATTCTTTGTAAAAGTTCTTAAGATTAAAAATATTATTTTTAGAATTAAAATCAAACAAAGGAAATAACAATAAAGTTAATTCAAATCTAGAAGTCGTTCTGGTGCTGGATTATGGAGAAGTTAATCAAAAATACAACAAGAAATAAAAATGAATAACACCGCAAAAGATGACAAGTTGTCCAAGGAAAACGAGGATTTCCGTCAGGTAATTTTATCATTAAGTGTTCTCCCTTATGTTTTCTATCAAATAAATAAAGATAAAGATAAAGATAAAAAAAAGTGCAGCAAAAGAGGTACTTTATCGTGTTGGAAACTCATGGGTGGCTTGCGTTATTCCTACTATGACAAGTTATTGTACTACATTTATGATAGTAACCACGCGATTCTTAAGGCAGACCCTCCACCGGATGTGCGTGCAATCCATGTCCCCAATTTCGGACCTCCAATTGTGAATAAGCCCTTATTGATGCTGTTACATCTATGACTATTCAACTAAGATTGCTTCTTCCAGATGTGCGATGATGTCATGATGCTCTACAAGATCAAGGACATCCTCGAAATAATTTCGAAGGTCGCAATATAAAAATCTACTTATTTAAATACCACAAACAACTGGAGCAAATTTACGCTCTCGTATTTAATTCCACTAGACCGTGAATGTTCTGGATGGTGCTTACCCACTACGACGATACGCTTCGAAGATCGTCTTCGTTCAAGGAAGCCGCACTTCGTTATGCTACCTGGATGTTTCATTTGTATGAAACTTTATCAGAACCTCAGACATCAAGGATACCCAGTCTTGGAATTATAAGATACCTTCGAAGCTGTTTGAAATTATATTTTTAAGCATCATCTGCATGATGACAAACTTACTTTTTATCGTCCTCAAAAGTCCTGAGAACTTTCCGTTTCAAGCCACTTAACAGTTTCAACCTCCAACGCACTAGAATGTTCATTTTATGATAAGCTGAGAAGCGTGAAAAAATTAATTCTTTAATCGAAAACGTTTTTGGAACTAAGATACCCTTTATGATAAGAACTTTCAAATGATAACGAAGTTAAATATAATCATTTATTAGAACAATCCAAAATTTTTATGTATGAATATATTTCAGCAAAATTGATAAAAATTAATCATTTAAATAATGAGGAAATCATGAAGGTGTATCACAAAATTATCAAAGTTTCCGGAATTAAGATATTGAAATAAGGATGTGTTCTAGTGCTTTAAAATATGAATGTTTCAAGCATCTAATGATCACAAGTTGCTTTTTATCATCAATTAAATGGAAAATCTGTGATTTTAAAGCAAGCTACCTCAAAGTCTTCATGAACAACTCCTTTTGGACCTAATAATTTTATGATAAGTGAGAAAAGTCAAGCAGGCTCTTAAACTCGGTGACGTCATTATCAGCACGTAGCCTCTGACCTCCCACACTCCTCGTTTCCGTTTCATTTCCAAGAGCCCAGACGGTGCAATTGAATATTCCACTTCGACTTCGTTCTTGCGTTTAGTTTAATACAAATTTTTTTTTTCTATTCACGCCCCTCAATTTAATATCTCTCTAGAGTAAAGTAGTCACTTGTTTTTATTATCACACAATTTACAAGCTGCTGAAATAGGTCCATTTGGCTTCTCTAAAGTGCTAAAGAGATGGACCATACTCAACTTAAAAATGACAAGTGATTATTTTACAAGTTATGCAAGTAAAACATTACAAAATTACAGTCCTACTGTGCTGTATATAATTTGAAAAAAATTATTTTCATTTAAATTTCGCAGGCAGAGATTTGTGAAATTGTTTATGACACAAATTCGTATTATTTTGATGCAAGAAAATGTGGCATTTTTTTTATTGTAGCTCATTGAAACATGTGAAGAAGTTTCATTTGTAAAGCAAAAAATTATTACCATGTTGGAAACAATCGATCATTGTTGACCTAAATTGCCTTCAAAAGTCCCGGGTCTTTAATACTTTCACGCCTAAGTAATAAGTTTGTCATAAATATTCAGTACAATTTGGATTTTCACAGTAATCTAAAATTATTGAAATAAAATTTTATTGTTTCGCTTTTAATGCTTCTTGTTAACTTTTGCCTTTTGTCAGGTAGGTAAGTTTAATAGGTGAAAGTTTATAATTTATGATTTCATATTTATAAATTTAATCTGTTGTTATTATTTTTTGACTTTAGCATGAAGAACAAGAATGAACAAAATGAGAAAAAAGTGTAATATTAGTAGACTAAATTCTCAGTCATCTAGACCACCAAGAAGTGTTTTGAATTAGCTGGAACATCAGGGCCTGTGTCACGTCAGTCAAGATTTTCAAACTGGCGCCGATATGGCCTAAGTATACAGGAACTAATATCACGTATGGAGTTGTAGAATATATTGCTGAATATAGAGGTATCCAAGTCAACTTGTAATACATTTTTGTGCAGGAAGTATGGAAAATTCTTTAGATATTCATTACAAATATTAGATAACACGGCAGTGATGATAAAAAAGAGCTAAAGGGTTTCATTTTACTTATAAAAAATAAATTCTTAACCAGTCATACATTATTGTATCACTTAAACATTCATTTAATTCTTTATTCATTGACCTACAATTTTTATTTTTTTCTGAATCGCTAAATATCCTAAAAACTCTTCTATATGTGTAAGTTTTTCAAAACTATTTACCAAATAACTTAACAATTAATCTTTGCAAAATTTTTTTAGGTCACATTAAATGACTGAGTATTTTTTTTTCGTTCGTTCACTGTTAATTTTATGATGACATTTAGTGAAAATTAATTTTTTTGAGTTTTAAAAAAAAAATTTTAATTATGACTATAAAGTTTAAAGAGGTTCATTGACAGACAGGTGTCGAACAAGTGTTAAATGATCATCGCAGTGTTATGGAGAAATGCCTCAAAAGCTATATAAGCCAGTATATTTGAATTCTGATGAAATACTGAAGAGAGAGTTGGTGAGTAGTGTATTAAAGCATCAAGTGCTTGAACGAAAAGTCAAGAAGCGTCAGTAATAGGGTATAGTTACAGCTTCGAGTGTTATTACCCCTTATGATGATTGTAAGTTGAAATTACTGGTCGCAGAACATCAACAATTCCAACGTGAGTATTTGCTATAATAAACTGCACCTTTACAGTCTCGCCTTTCGGAGTCGTCTGACCTTGCGACTTCCATATCCGCCATTGACATACACCATTATATGTTTTCACGAGTGCAAAATATAATTTTTCCATCAATTAAATCATTGTCGATGATATTTCCATGATTTAATGAAAATTTCTCATCAAACAGTTGATTTAAAAGAGCAGAAATGGTCTTGGCTGGATCCTGATGAGATTCTTGGGCTCTTAGACCCCTGGAACGCAGAAAGAAACGGTGAGCATGAAAAGAAAGAGCATGTGAAGTGGGCTGGCTCCATAAGTATATTGCGTTGGAAGCTTGATGAAGAAGAGAAAGAGATGAAGAAGAAGGAAGAGAGCGGGTTGGACCAGTGCAAAAACACTAGCGACTGGGCTCTTTCCGTGGAGGGCGAGCCTCTGTATTTGGTCATGAGAGGAAGATCGCAGGTCTTTAGGTCTCAAGGGTGGGAACTGTCTCCTCGAGAGGTGTATGCCCCAAGCAAAGAAAGGCATTTTCCAGTGCAAAATTCCACACGGGTTTTAGATACCAAGAAAGTAATAATTTCCTATGTGTTGTATACGAAAAGTTCATTACCAAAAAAGTCTTGTGGTTAACGATTTTTATCATGATAAGAAAAATTAGATATTAACTACTTGGCCCTCGGGGGCTAAATCTGAAAGTTTCAACTTTTGTTATTTTTCACTTTTACCAGAAATTAGCTTTCGTAGATATTAGACAGATTGACAGTTTATTTTTAACTTTAAATATTATTTTTATGGAATTTATATCAAGATCGATAATAATTCTAGCGATTGTTTACAATGTTGTTTATATCAAGACTTTATCAACTTACCATAACAATCAAAAATATGTCAAAATAATTGACGTAAACTTCAGCTATCTCTAAGGTAAATTTCATATATATTCTGAGTATATACTGCACGGAAAATATTTTTAAAAGTCATCAAGTAACGTAGAGATATTCTCCTTGGACTTAGTCCTAACTACTGATGCCTATAAGTTGGTCGGCATGATTCAGAAATTTTTTCTTCGAACCTAAAATTAAAAAACATGATTTCAAATCACTTGGTAGGGTTTAAAAGTTTTAAAACTTTCTGTAAAGAACCCTGTGAAAAATATTCACATAAGAGAAAAGTGTTTCTAAATTACCTGATGGATCTCAGGATCATTATTATCTCAACATACACTCAAGAATGAACATCTCAGCTACTTGGAAAGCCTTCTAAACCAACAATAACTATTTTTATATCTTTTACAAATGAAACTTTTTAAAATACTATATTTTTTTTACGATAGTTTCACACAATATACAAGTGGATTAAAAAGAAATCTGATTATCAATAGATCGAACCCTGCTAAGAATCTAATCTAATTCTACCAGCCATCCTGGATTAGAAAAGATCAGGGAACGACTAAATGCATTCTAATATTCACCATCTTACGAGTACATTTTGAGTACATTATTAAGAAATCATTAACATTTTCTTGAATTGTTACGTCATTGTTAAATCTATTAAAGATCAAAATCATGATTTATTTGTAGAAATTATGCTACAGAACTTTATTTATTATATATATTAAAATACACTATTTAAAAGCTTCCAAAAATCAGCTTAAAATGAGAACAGTTTTTTTCTCATAATATTGAAAAGATGACTGACAAATCCTGAAAAAAGTAGCTAAGATTAACGAAAGGACCAAATTTATCCTAATATTAGGTTAGTTTTTGCCAGCACCAGCCAACGTAAACTCTACATTAGTATTTCAAAAGTTCTTTATCAGGAACTTGGAGCAGTAAATATATAAATTTTGAATAGAAGGCATTCTTCAAAAAACCAGAAACTGATACAAAAGTTTTGAAAAAGTTAAAATTCCATAAAAATAAAACTCAAGTACCTTGAACCTGTTGGCTATCTTTTAAAAAGAAAAGAAGTTAGATCATCAATTGACAAAACCACGTGTCGTAATAAAAATAATATAGTTTCCACAGAGTTCATATCCAAACATATCTACAATAGTTATACCGTATCTACTAATTCTGTCTATTGTTAACAGATCTTTAAAAATGTAAATATATCTAATAAATACTTTTAAATGTCTTTAGTGGACGAATTTTCCCAGATCAAAAAATGTATCCAAATATTAACAGTATTTTTTAAAAAAGACTTTTCAACTTTTGCACCAGTAAATTGGTAAATTCTCAAGAAGTCAGCTGCAGAAGGAATTTAACAAGAAAAAGTAACGACAAAAAAATCGTAGAATGGATATAAGCCACAATAAATCGGATGTGATACTAAATGTTATAAGAATAGAATGAAAATAACAATTACGATTGTCCATATATGTTCGATTCATATACAATATATCAATTGTTAGTGGCGGCAAACGAGATGTTTCTTTGACAAAGTGGTTAGTTTTGATTCTTCTTGGAAAGGAGAACAAGATGATCGAAGAAGCATATGAAATACAATCCTGTAGGTCCTCAACTAGAAAATATTCACGGACGCGTATTGTCGATTATAATGAAGTTGTGCCAACCTACCAAACCCTCAAATTCATTGAGACGAATCAGGTACTTTTTTGGACAATCTGAAGCACCACAGGTAGTGTTAGCATCCGGAATAACCATTGAATGGTATAAGTCCTAAACTTTAAGACTTAGCAAGAAGTTTTGAAGTAATTCTTCAAGTTTCAAGTCTACGTACATAAAATTCCCTTTATATTCCACTCGAGGTCACATTGTTCAAAATGTGGTAAACAATGTGCCTGCACTCAAGTGGTCTAACCTCTATTATGTGTTTGTTTACCAAATGGCAGGTATTTCCTATTTATATATCACCTGAACCCTCAATATTTGCTAATCTCCACTGACTTTAGTCTTCAGCAGGATGCTTTCGACTGGCTATCGTTTAAATAAGATAATTAAAGTATTCAAGAGATGACTTTTATGTAAACACTAACTAGTATGAGGGTAAGTTTTACATTTTATTTATGTTGTAAATTATATATGGAAGGACAACTGGAGTTCTTATAAATACTTGTTTTCTTGACCTAGGGACACTGTTGCAAAAATAGTGATTCATTTGGAACTAATAAAGCAAGTTCTCAGTTTTTAAATTTATTAACAAAACAACATTAATATTAATGTTGTTTTGTACTTGATGAAATCTAAAAATAAAGATAAGATATTTTATATTGATTTTCAGATTCTATCAGATAAAAAAACTCTCAAAGGTTATTTAAAAAATGGTTTGTTTAAACAATTGATGGTATTAGTGATATTCATGATGGTATATTTGAACGTAGGATTTAATTTGCAACATTCATTTCTTAGTATTAAGTAAATACTTGAGTATAATTAATTTTGTGAAATCCTTGATCAGAAGAAAGATAGTCGTTGAGTTGATCGGGCCACATTTGGTCGCCAATACTGGAATCTCGTTGTGAATTTAATACCAAATTCAATCATCGTTCAAATATATCCTTCTTTCTTTAATCTTCTTTCTCATTCCCAGTGTGCGGTCCTTTAAATGTTGTTGCATTCAAGTTTTTTGAACAATCTTTCGGAATCCAAGACATTCAATTTCTAACATTCCAAGTGGCAATACAGAAATGCGGAAGTGTTGGTTCTCACGCTTGTTTTAAATAATTTAAATGTCAGGAAAATTTTATCATCAATGTGTCAACTCATTCAGAAATGTGTCACCTTGATAAACATGTAAATACAGAGTTGAATGCATTAAAACAACCTAACAAATACAGTAAACCATTACTTGTAAAGTAATGACATCGTCTTCAGTTTTCGTGTCTAAATGATGCTGTGAGGCAAATAAGTTTTTGGTCCGGTTGCTTGGGATGCAAGCCGGTGTTCGCCATGGAATCTCGCTTTCAAACAACGCAACCGCGCGTTCCTCTGCTGGCAGAACGTCTTCGACGGCTATTAAATGCATGGCATCTCTGTTTCCCCTTTTTCCCTTTTACATTGACGTGTGTCTATCTTACTGACAATCAGACGTCATCGTGATTTTCGCGCGGATTTCTTTAACTTTATTCATTTGCCTTGAGGCAAATCAATTATGCCATTCATTATTGAGTTGCCACAAATAAGAAAGATGTAAATAATGATGATGGAATAATTTGAAAAGAATTTGTATAAATCAACACTTTTGCAATACTTGTTGAATTCTTAATTAATTTAACATCTATTTATTTTGGCTTTCGGTAGCTTTTGAGTAATATTTGCCAAAAAATGTCAAAGTTGAACAAAATTTTTAACTGTTATTGTACAGAGAAATGTAAATAAATTTTTTATTGATGCTAGATGAAAATTAATCAATTTTGATGAAAGATAAAATAGTTTATAAAGCCCGAAAAAATTTTTTGTTCAGTATAAGTAAAGATTTATTTTAATTGATAATAAATTGAAAACTTTTTAATTACTTGAGAATGTTAATTGGAGAAAGAAAGATTTAATTATTTTTAACAAATTTATCGTTTATTCTCTGTCTATGTACGGGTATTATCATTCTTCAAATGACTTATTATTAATATTATCTGATATACTATCCATTGACATTATGGAAGTTAAATTTACTTGATTAAAATGTTTCAACTATGAGAATTTTTTGCAAATATGTTTTTCATAAATATTTTAAACTTATCGTTCAAATATGTACATAGATATGATTATTTTTAACATATGAATATTCAATAGTTATTATTAAAAGTAACGAATTGTCTCCATGTATTAACATTTATAATCTAGCTAGATTTTTATGGTCTTGATAAAATTTTTCCTCAATATGTGAGATAAATGCATATAATAAAATAATCTGATAAAAATTTATCAAAATAGTTAATAAATGATGTATCTACTTTAATCATTATAATTAACAATCTAAGATTAAAAATTATTTTTTAATTCATAATTGTAACCACACCCTTTGGATATTTTCCTCAAATCAAGTTATCAAGCTTCTACTATCGATTGATAAGAATTTCCGTTGGCCGTGAGATAGAGAAAAGTAAGCAAAATCAAATATGAACAAGAAAAATATCTTTATTTTTTTCTCCAGATGATCAATTACGTCATTGGCAAAGATTTAGCGTAGCTGGTTTAGACTAGCTTCTATTCCAACTGATAGTTATTTAGTAAATTGTGGTGAAACAAACTGGTAGTGACTGGGACCAATCCAAAGGGTTGCTCTAAACTAAATCCACGAGCTAAGGATCCTAAACGAGGTTTCTGTGTTAGTAAAATTACATGCGAGATCGAGCGATAGAACCGGCTCCAGTTAAAATCCCACCGCGATCTCTCGCTTTGGCGAAGGGAGCAGTCACTCTATATAGCCTAAGCTAACTGCTAAACAGCCGCCCATCCTAGCTAGAGAGACTCCAACGAACTTTTCGGACGGTCGGCACTTCCGAGAAATCCTTATGGCTAAGAAGACCGGGCAAAGGCCAGGCAGAGAAACCCGCCGAGAGGTTGCCGCCGATTCCATTCTCTCTCGTCTGTCTTTCTTATTGTTTATTTGCCCGTAGCTTTCGGTTATTGCTCGAGCCTTTTCTTTTTTTCATCTTCTCATTCTTTCTCTTTTTCAGGTTTTGCTACGTTTCCTCGCTGCCTTAAAAATGCCTGAGAATTTGGCCATACGTTTAGCGCCATGTGATGTCAATACTAGAGTTCAGGAAGACTATTTAAACTTCCAACACAAGTACCAGCTGGTAAGACTCTATTATTTTTGCTTTACTTTATCTCCAAAGTCTACTATTCCACATGAGTGAACAAGGTAAAGGAGATGGTAAAAAACATGTGCTGATTTATTGCGTGGGTCATCTAATTGTCACCAAAAGTGTAGGAGTACATGTGGGACAGATGCTGACGTAACGTAAGCCACACGTCCTTCATTATGAGTTGAGATCGATGTGGAAATTTTAGAAGAAATGGAACATATGATGGTATCGTAACATGGGTGAAATTACTACTTAAGTCATCAATTGTAAATTTTCTAGTTGTGTGATTCTGAAAAGTCCCATTTTTAATGAGGAAAAATGACCTGGTATCAGTTTGATTTTATTATATTTGAATAATTCTTTTTTATACTTAAATGCAGAGAATTTACTGTTTTTTATATTCTTTGTTGACTTTGAACCATAAAATCAGAATCATAAAGGCAAAAAGCCATTTTATCATCACCTCATCGAATATATTTTCATTCATTCAATTTATAAACCAGCGTAATTAAAGAATCTCCATATACAGAAGAAAAATGTAATCATTCTATCTAAAAGAATTTAAGTACTTCTGTAAGTTCAAATTTATGTTATCGGTTTCCTGGATTTTTGATCAGACTATATTTTTTCACTACGATCAGACTCTTATCAGGTGTGATCTTATATTAATCCAAGAATTTCCTCCATTCACATAAAACCATCTCCAACCTTCGGTTCAATTCTTTAAAATATTTTGAAAAATACAATCCAATAAGAAAAATATTTAAATTCACTGTTTCCCAAAATCAACAAATCAATAGAGAGTTCAAAAATTTGTTGTATTAGTTTAGGAAGATAAACTTTTTCAAATGTTAGTTCTGATCAGCATATGTTGAAGTTTTGTATATTTTTTTTCAACTTTTACTCTTTCTAGAAAGTTTATTGCTTAACATGGGCAAAAAGGTAAAGGCGATCCAAAAAAAATACATGTGCTGATTTACTGCGTAAGATTTCCTGAAAAATTTTATTGCTTTAAAGATTTAAAATGACTCTTGTTTTCTTGTCCAGGCATAAGCTCAAAGTTAAATAGACGTGGAGAACTTTGATTACTACACACGTACATTCGCCATTCCACCGCCAGGAGTTTTAAAGTTGGGTGTAAGATTTAAAATATGCAGTGGCTTCACCTTACATGCTCGCAAAACTCAACGCAGATCCTTTCGGTAAGTACTAAGCACTCCGAAAACATGAGTCTGTCATTCATTCTTAGAATAAGTCATTCATACATTTGATATTTATTCAATAACTATATTTTACAATAAATTTAATCATATTTACTTTGAGGAAGTGGTGAGCTTAACAACTGAACTCTCACACCATTCTGAAGATTGAAAATATCCTGGAAACTATGTTGTGATTATGTATGGTTTATCGGATAATAGATGTTGCTATTTTAAGCACTATTTGATTACTGTTAATTTTTATGGTCATACTGTGGTGGCATAAAGCTAGATTATTTCATTCTTGAGAAATTTTATTAATTAAAAAAATCCATGTGATAAAAACTAACCAACTTTGATAAACTAGTAAGTGATATTTTATTAACAAATACATGATCGAAAAATAGTAAATTTTATTCACTTAATAAAAAATGTCTGTGATGTCAAGTGACTTAAAAAAGTCCTATAATTTAGTTTTGATGATAAAAAAATATTTTCATTCACATCATTAACACCATAGCATGAAGAGAATATAAAAGCGTAATTCAATTTTAGAGAAATTATATTTTCTTGCAATTAAAAATAAATAAGTTTGTTTAGTTGTAATAACACTATTAATAATGAATATTGCAACCCTTTAAAGTAGGTAGAATCCACTTTAGTAAATTGAAATGAGAATTGTTTTGTTATAGTACTGGTGTGTATTGGAGCGCAAAATTTAAAGGGCTTCCTTCTTAACAGTAACACCGTAATTACGGCAGTTTTTTAAATTTACGATCGTTAAGTTAATCGTGGAATAATTTTTAATGACAGGAAAACTGTCGACGTGTGCCAGATCATTTGGAATTACCAGGCGCCTTTACTGATAATGCAATTACCAAGTGAAATGTCTCTTCACGTGGAAAACGTGTAAGCGATAGTATTGTAATTTATTCACGATTCAATCTCATTGTCTATATCGACTCATGCATGTTAATGCCTTTCTGTCTGTCTGTTTAATTCTGAAAAAAATCATCTCCATCGTCAACGGATTAAAAAGTATAAAATTACTAAACAACAAATTGGAATTGTTTTCACACTGCGTGTGTACCTGGAGATATCAAAGTGTGTGACTGATGGATTTGAATGTCCATGTGTGTGAAGAATAAGAAGAAAAAAAAAGAGAAGAGTAAAGGCGCATTGCATTCCCACACCCACGAGTCCCTCGCGGGTCCACTGATCTTCTCTGTCTCGCTTTGGGTCTTTTTTTCTTTTTTTTGCACCTCGTTTTCGTTTCTTTTTTCTACAGTAGGTACATAAGACATGTATACACAAGCACATACCTTATACACGCGAGCACCTTGGATGTTCTTCTGGTTCACGTTCTTACACTGCTTCAGAGGACAGCTAAAGAACGTTAGCTTAGTGATGAAAGAAGAGAGAAGATGTAATGCCAACTCGCGCGCCACAATGTCAGGATAAATATATAGAGGCCTCACACATGGCATCAGAAATTCTTTTGCTAACTTTCTTATATTCAAAATTCATTAGGTTTACTTATCTAAACCAATCACTATATTAAATAAATTTGAACTTAAGCAGAACATTATTTTTACTTCTCATAACTACAATGATAAGCAAAGTATGAGTTCTGATCAAGAATTGATTTTAAAAATTTTTTATAAATTTATTAATAATTTTTTGTTGAATACACATACATTGGATATTGGATAAAAGCTTGAGAAATAATTAAAATTATTTTTAGTTGATTATTGAATTTAATTGCTAATTGCTTTTTACGCATTAACAGTTGAAAGAAAGGAATTTCGAAAAATTTAGTTTAAAAACAGGAAGCAATAAAAGAATTTTGTCAAGATTGACTTTTATAGTGTTTTTTATTCATTCGTTGAACGTTTTATATATTCATAGAAGTAGCGATATTTATAGAAAAGGTTTGAAGATAAACAATGCCTAATTATAAAGCATACATCATTGCTTGATAAACTGACAAAAATGTTAATTGATTATTAGTAATGTTGTTAGAATTTTCAATATCAACTATTGATATTTGTTTTTATAATTACATACTTTCATTTTAACTTTCATCAATTATTAAATTTAAAATAATCATTATTATCATTTCTAGTTGGAAGTGTTGATTAAATTTAAATAAGACTGAATAAGATACAATATTTCAATAATTTCTTCACATTCTCCATTTATTTGTACAATAATATTTTTTCTTAATTAGCTATTTGATTTGTGTCAGTGAATTATCTCTTCCCAATTATGTCATGTGATTATCTTATCTGACTGATTCCCAGAACTGCTCAGGATGGTTTAATTTCAGAGTTCTTATGATCATGGAGGAATCATGCAAAACTTAAAATTCAAAACTCTATAAAAATAGTAATTTTATAGAGCTGATCAGTAAAAAAAATAATATAAATAATTGTTTTTTTTTAAAAAAAATAAATTTTCTCAGGTTTGCTTTGACAATATGTTCCTCAGCTGACTGTTAAATCTTTATTCATGTATGCATATTTGCATAAAATGAAATTTTTTATGATATGAATGTTGGTTTAATATCCTTACCACCCAGCTACGTACAAAAGAAAAGAATAGCACTATACTCTAATAATAGAGTGTGTCTTACGATCTTTATCATTTAAATCATGAATATTCATACCCATGTCCTTTAATTCTTTAAATGTCTCTGTATGGACCTGAACATGTTTCTTTTAACCAGCCTTTGGTCATAACATGCAGATGATGTCACATCCGGTGTCTCGTTTTTCGCGGCACACACTTATCGTGTTTTGCCGCCGACGTAGTTGCTTACCATGGAGTCCTTAGACTTTTTCTAATCATTATAAGTACTATCAGGATTACAGTATGCAAAATTTTTCAACAAGTAAGTTTTTATTCAACTTATTAACTTGATATAAATCATTTAAATTTTCTAAAATGTAAGAAAAAAATATTAATGATATTTTTTTCAGGAATTTAATTTAAAGAAGAATCCTAAGAGAGAAATAGCTAGCAAAAATTGAAGAGGCCTCTGAAAATTCATTCATAAAAAGACGATATACATTTAATATCCTGGTTTCTTTGAGAACCTGTGAAGGATTTGCCTGAGAATCCTTGGGTACCGAAGGAAGAGAGAAAGGACAAGGGTAGGGAGAGAAAAAGAAGATGAAAGAACGGCTGTTGTTAAAGTTGGCGGAGAAGAGAGCGGGGAAGTCTGTCTCACTCGCTTACAGGCGCATCCATTGACGCCTCACCAGAAAGCATTTATGAATGAAGCCCCTTCCTACAGACCAGCGTGTCTGTACATCCCTCCCTCGCCTGCTTCAATTTTTTCTTTCTCACTCTCTTTTTGTTTCTTTCTCTAACGAACTGTATAGTACACTACGTCTACTGCTGAGTGCAATCAAGACATGGATGCGTTTAAAGTTTAAACTTTAAGCCAGCCGAAAATCCCCTAATCATTCGAATGAAACGAGAGACGTAGTGCACGCAGAGAGATAACTCCGGCACGTCCGGTTGCTAATAATAAGCGAGTTTGTATAGTCAATTATTCCCAGAAATCATACGATAAGAGTGACGTATTATAAAGATAATCATTTGGTACAGATGTATTTTAAATTCATATTCATGATGGACTTACAGTTTTTAAAACTGATCCAAGAAGTAGTCCAGCTCTTTCAATATTTTTACTAGACTATTAGTAATTTGATATTAAATTAATTTTAACATAGCGAATACTTATTATTAAAATAATGTGCTTTTTTTGATACGGCTTTCCATTGGTATGTTTGTAAAAATAATTTTTAACAAGTTATAATGGCAACAAGTGTTATCCTACCAGTTGAATCTATCCCACTTGACTCTACAAAATAAAATAAATCTTGTTTGATCAGTTGAACCAATTAATTAATTATTAGTATTGCTTAAATAATTTTCTCTGGTTGGGACATTTAAACGTACTTTTTTGACGTCATACTTGAGGTATTTTCGATGGCATAAAATTCACCTGTTGCTTCTCCATTGGTATTAGATATGTATTTTATTTCCACTTCAATAACTCTATTTTCTAAGATAACTTTATTAGGCTTACTTATAATGTTAAAAATGATAAAAAATAAATAATTCTTTCTATTTTTATGTTACTTAAGCTCTTTTATAACACTCTTTTTCTTCGAAGCGTAACATTTATCGTTCTATCAATTTTTTATCAGTAAATTAATAGTGTCAATTGACAAAAAAAAAAGATAAAAATTCATTTCAAGATTTGCCAAAAAGGATCCTTGAAATTGCAACTGACTGATCTATTATATTTCATTCTGATGAGTACTTTAATAATTTATAGAAATCATCCATTAAAAATATAAATTATAAGAAACAAAAATTTTTGCCATAAATAATTTGTTAATTAAATGGAGCAGGTAGTATGGATGGATTGCTTGCATGGATTGGTTCACACATTATATCCCATATTGTTAAATAATTGCAGCATGCTTCAGCGATAGAATATAAATGAGCAAAAATACTTACGTCTCTCATTAAATTGATGAATAATTGAAAACAGAGAGAATTTTAAATTCAAGGAAATAATATTGTTCAGTGAAAAAGAAATTGTTGGTTCTCCAAGAATATGTAAGTTGATTTGTTGATAAAACCGAAAAGTTGAATGATGATTCACTGAAAAATTTTCCTGATAAAAGGTTTTTCTTTTTTAAACTATGTGATTCATTTTGTTAGAGTAATTGACAATAATTATAATAATGATGAGACTACACTTGATACTTAGTTCTTGTTCCAATTACAGTTATCATTTTTGATGTACTGATGAGTGTGGATTTATTTACAGCTGCAAACTTGTTGATTTAGAATTTCATGAAATGTTATTATGCATAAACTAATATTGATCATTCATGTTGCTGCAATGAAATGTTATCTCAAGGAAATTTTGAATTACAAATTAGTCCAGCGTCTATGATGCTGTTAAAATTATTTTATAAATTATAATTGATGCAATGATCGATGATAGTTTTATTTGATACTTCTCATGTTTAGTTAAATAGTTAGAAAAAAATCGAGGTTGCGGCTAATACCCAAGGACAAAAATGAAGCATCCGGTGGTTTTGTCAGTGTCTCTTCCTTTTACCAACACGTGCTACTTAATCCACTTTATCATCTTAGCAAGATTGGACTGCAGCTCCAACGAAAATGTGGCTTTCTTATGACTTATTTCTTCTTCTTTCTGATACCGTTCCTGTAAAAAAGATCAAGAGCTGCATTTTTGCAAGTCTGGACACGTGTGCTTATGGCAATAGGAATCATCATCCTCTCAGCGTTGGTCCCATATGTAAAATTTTATTTCATTAACAACCTTCTCACTTTCTTCATTATTTGAACATCATCCATTCATTCATTCTTATTTATAAGAACTCATTTCTTTTTCTGTGAATAAAAGTAAGTATCAGGATCGAGCTTATCTTCAAGGATGTGAGGATCATGTAAGGAAGAAAGAACTGCAAAGAATTTTGGGCTCTCTCACGCCCAACAGTGAATCGGTCGACGGACCCGGAATGATGCAAAAGGAATACCTGTAGAGAGCTTTACATATGCGCGTACATGCAGACAACATTTTGGGTGTGTACTGAAATACAGATAAAGTTTGACTACACTGGGCTTATCGACACACCTTCTTTACTGACCCTCGAGGGCCTCATGCTAATTTTTCGCTTTGATGTTTCATCTGGAAAGATATTCTCGGAAGTTTTTAAATATTAAAAATATTTCGAATAATATAATGCAAGGCTGAATTTTTGGTTGGTAAATAAACTCTTCAGAATAAAGCTAAAAACTTTATCAGAAAAAGTCGACATCTACACATTTTTGAAAAGTATGTAAAAAATATTTTCGATTAATCTGATAAAAATGGAATTTTCAATTTTGTAAAAATGCTAATTGGTAAAATTTAATTATTGTTTCAGGTACATAGCGTATGCATGAAGTGTATGAACATTTAAATAATAATAATAATAATAATGTAAAAATTTTTTACAAGAAGAAAGACTTTTTCAAGTTCTGTTCCATTGATTAATGATGATGCAGTTCTGAATGCTTAATTCTTCAAAATGTAAATCTATTTTTTGGAGACTATGCTTCCCTATACAGTTAAATAAATTAATATACTAAATTATAAACTCTCACAAGCTGTAATCATAAAAAAGTTATAAGGTGAATTAAATAAAATATTTCAAAGACGTGATAACTTCAAACTTTCACTACTAAAAAGCTGAAAATTGACCATTTCATTTGATTGGTTTATTTATTGTCCTACAATAAAATCAATTAATGGGAAATTCCATGGTTAACCCATGTTAACCAAAATAAAGGACGAGAGTAATAAACTAATTTAGGATAGAAAAGGTTGGGAAAATTCGAATCCCAATAAATTTTGAATGAATACCAACTACAAATATCGAAAGCTAACATAAGCTAAGAATTATTAACAATTCATGGAGAATTTTCCTGTAATAAAAATGAACCAAAACATCTTGTCTACAGCTGGACAAAGATTTTACGAGCACAACAGATAAATAATTGGACAATTGAATCCAATGCATGCTATTGATTGTCAACAAAATATACAGCCTGATATTCTAGTATTATAAAGGTATGGATTTTGAAACCAGTGACCTGTATTACCTCATTTCATTAAAGAATTCTGCATAAATCTCTATTGAATTTCTTATGATTTCACTTCATAATCTTCCATTGATATGAAGAGAGATTTTCATGAATAGACTTTACATGATGAAGTTTGTATTAATCAAACCATTAAAACGCATCATTTAAATTCAAAACCATCTGCTATCTGGAGATTTTTCATTAGCAAATGAAAAATTTGGTAAAAAAGAATTCATTATTTTCACTTGAGCTATACCTTCATGTCCAATGGCATATGAACAAGCTCAAAAAACCAAATCTCTCACGCTCTATGGCCTACAAAAGGTTTCATCTTCTTGCGTTCCTTATTGAGAAGACGAACAAGAGAACAGGAGAATGAAAAGACGTTCAGTCATGCCGAAGACCGGGCGCTTGTTTTATTTCAATATTTTAAGCGCATTCTGAAATATCACACAGCAACTAAAAAGTAAACGGTTAATATTTAATTTGGTACTGCGTCAAGACAAATAGAAGAGCTGATTTAAAAAAAGATCCTACTTTTAATATTATATTGATGAGACTTTTAAATCAAGATCCTGACCTTGTTGATCATTTGATTAGTTTAAAACCTCATGTTATTCAGAATATTGGAATTGTGCATAAAACACTTTGTTATCAACTTTGACATTGTCTTTGATCAGTTGTAACTTGTAGACACTAGACAGTAGCATGACTATAAAGAAAAACATCCAAAAATAATCTTGAATTATTAGCTATCCTGGAGATAAATAAATTTAACACTTTTTTTAGTTGATGGGAAGCCAACGACGACAGTTTAGTGAACGTTTAGTTTGTCTATCAGTTGATCATTCTTCAACCTTCGAGTCTTGGAATTTCCTCTTTAAATTTTTCTCAGAAAACTATGACTTAATTTGCTTTATTGAACAAAAAATACATTAAATACCTTATTATAATAGATAATAAATTAAGATTTATACGATGAATTACTAAGAGTTCTCTAGTATGTCAAGAATGAAATAGAAAAAAAAGTGTGAGTTGATTTTGTTTCTTGACTTTTCATCTTCTAAATTATCACCTAAATTTTTCACCTGACTTTCAAGATAGCAGAATGAGTTATTAGACAAGCGAATAAACAATAGCATGTGTGTAGGAAAAAAGTAGTAATGAAGAAGCTCGACTAAAGTATATGGGAAAAGGCCAGCAGATTATTCATTGACTCGAGTCTGGCATGGCGCGAAGGTCTCGACACCGACTCCATTGTTCCATTAAGCTTAACTCTCTGAGACGCGCGTCTGTTTTATGAACCTTAAACAAATCGTTTCCCTTGCTTTTAAACCGATGCTTGGTGAAATGCGCACTTACATCTCTTTTATTCTTATGTCTTTCATCTTACTGTCCTTTTCTCTTTCTTCTCCTGTGTCATCACCCAGCGATTTCTCCAGCGACTTGGTCGGATTAAGTAATTATGCCAACTTATTTCGGTCGCTTGCTCATTTTGACCACTTACTAATTGTCAGTTTATTCATTCTGTAAATACACTGCCCAATGCTTTAATTGTTGACTCATTACTTAGGGATGCTCTCGGGAATCATCTTCAGACGTTTTCATTTAGTGGAGGGATGATTTTGCTACAGTTGTAATTAAGTCATGTGAGAAAATTAATGCTTGTACTCATGATACCAAAATGTTTTGATACTAAAAATAATCTTTTGGTATTTTTTCTTTACTTATTAATTAAATTAATTTTTAAAAATAAAACAAAATGATTAAATGGAATTCATAAACATTATTTAAATTCTTTTTAAATTAGATATTTGTTCTTAAAAATATATATATATATTACTTCAATTGATTTTTGATATTTGAATTTATTTATTATTTTTTTACACATGAGTAATCCATTTAAAATGAAATTATATTCATAACTGGATCAATAGTGAGATTTTTTGTAAATTTATTTTGTGGTTTTGGAAGAGTGAACTCAATATCAGATGAAAGTAATTCTCTTTTTAATAAATAATTTTTAAATTTATATAAAAATAAACTTAATATCAAATAAAAATAAATCACCTTCAGAAATATTAAGTAGTTTTATCCATCCAATAATTTTTTATGAATTTGTTAATATAAATATTTCACAAAGAAACTTAATACCTTCCTGTGCTTTGCTGTGGGCACTGTCCATGTTAACATTCACATAAATATATTGCTCCAATGCATATTTATGAGATTATTTATATGAAGTATGTAATTATAATAATATAACCTCTGTTTGAAATAGTAAACTGATATGGTGATACACCACGATTATATCTACAGATAAATCTGCCATATCCAATCAAGGAGACTTCAAGAAGGAATTTAAACCTCAATCTTAATTTTATTATTTCAAAAACAAACTCTTATTGTCGGATCAAACACAACGGAAGTAACCAGAGCCTAATCTTCTGTTATGATACATACATTGCCCTCCCCCATATGGTATACGTGCAATTTTGAATCTTCTCATAAAATTATCTCTGATTTATCTCCCTTTTCCGCTGCAGGACAACATTTAATATACTTTCGAAGCTTCTGATTATCGTAATTTTGGAAAGGGTATATGGTTCATCTACTCAATTACACTTCTTACATAAATTCAAGCAGTTAAAGTAAATGGACACATGAATTACAATGGTCTGGATGACTTTGTAAAAACTGTTGAAAAGGTGAAAAAAAAAGTATTAGAAAAAATATAAGAGAATCGTCGCGAAATGATTTGCCAGAGGCTTGAAGATGGAGATCGTGCGAAAAACCGCCGCGAATGAAAGAGAAAGAGTTTCTAAATGCTGGTGGTCCAAACATGATCGTGGTGGTGGTTCGAATACCCATGGGCTGATGTGCACGCAATATTTTTTTCGTTAAAAACCTGTCAAAGTCATTTTTATTCAATCAAGAAAACAATTAATACATGACGAGCAATTGTAAAGTTTCTTGTTCATTTTTTAAATTTATCATTGAACTTTATTTCTCATGATCATAAGCATTTACTAAAGACAACAAAAAGGCGTTGAAGACCTCCAGCGATGATTGCATACAGCGATAACTGTCAAATGGACTGCTTCATTCATCAAAGATCTTACAGTGAATTTAAACATATAAAAGTGATAAAACTCATGCAGTGAACTCAAACACTTCCAGATACATTATGCCAGTCTGACCCTTGACCAAAGACTCCCACGGACGAAATAGAATGTGCCGAACAAGAACAGGGTATGCTGATCGATCGATAAAATTTTTCGATTGCGGCGTCAGATCGACGGGAGAGAAACAGGCGCGGCCGAAATTCAACCTCGTCGCAACCGAGAGATACACAAGAAGAATAAAAGAAGAGAGGCATAGCTGATGACGGAAATATTTTATTCCTTTTTTAACTTCATTGTTTCTTTTAATTTATTTATAAATAATTGATTATTTTTGATTATCTGTCATGTTTAAAAAAAACAACGACATGTCATCAATTAGGGTATTGATTTTTTTTATTTAACTTCAAGTCATCAAACATAGAAAACAATTTAAATTAATTATGCTAGCTAATGATAGCTAATATGCAATAAATGTGTATCTGAATGTAGTCGTTTGATTTAGATTACTCTAGACAAACTTGGTGTTGTTAAAAACATCTTAAAAATCTCACTATTCAGTACCTTTTCTACCCAATTGTTATGACACTGAAGGCAGGAAGTTTTGGGTTGGATCTTCCAAGAATTAAAAGACCTAATTATTTTTATTCACTGTCAATAAGAAAGGTTTTAAAAACAACACCAAAAAAACTGCACTTCTGAGAAGAAAAAGCAAAACATTAGCATCAATTGAATAATAGAAGAAAAAGAGAAACTGCAAAAATGCAAACCTTTGATGTCTATTCTTTGGTACCTCCTTTTCCCGCGTCCTGCAAGCTTCTCTCAGTTCTGAACTCTTGTTTGGCGGCTTCAAAGGACCTCCCTGGACTCACGACGGAGGTCCTATTCTCCCTTCCCTTGATCCTTGAAGATTGGGAGTGCCAAAAGAGCCAGAGCAACAGGCCAAAATAAACCAGTAGGAAATCGTTCTCTTTCTACTCTTACTCCAGGATGTTCCTTTCTTCAACATACCGCGTGTGTAGCTCTCTACACTACTCTCTTGGCATCGTCATGTCCATTGGACCAACTTCTACTCCAGGATCCTCCCGAGAGTCTCGTGGTAACAGCGGCACCACGACCACAGGACCACGCAATCCCGTCGGCCCTACCAGGACCACATTCCATGTCGGCTGCAACCCGAGAGATGCGCGCCAATACAATCGCTGTTTCGCAGACGCAAGAAGAGAGAGAATGAGCTCGAGAAAGAAGCGAGGCCAACATATTCGATAGATCTTTGATTAAAATGACCTTCAAAAGGGCTTTAAATTTTTATATTTTATTTTAAATCTTTTTATTAAATGATTTGATATTTTTCAAATCCTCTATAATTAAGTTCTTATTAAGAAAATTCTTAAAAGTCATTCCAACAGTACGATTTAATGACCGATGTGTAAATCACGTCTTGCTCTCATCATTCTCCACTTTAACACCTTCATTTCTCAGCTGACTATTTTTTATTTTATTTCCTACATTTTTTTTCATCAAGTCTCTCTCCAACTCTCTTGAATACTGTCAGATGATTCATGATGTTTCTCACACTGATAATTATCACCAAAAGGTTACGACTCGTATATAGGGATGAAAGAACAAGTACCAAAGTTTGCATCTCTCATTGCTTCTCACTCTTAACAAGTTGACTCTGAAAACGACTATGTCGATAACAAGCGATCATTGTCAGAGCTTTAAAATAACAGGACTCTCTTGTCTTCTCGTTAATGAAACTTCTTAAGCAATTAACGACCTCGAAGAATTCATGAGTGATACTACAAACATTCTCAGAATATAAAAATATTCAAATATTTAAAAAAAATATCATGTTGATATATATTTTATTTCATTATTATTGAAATATTTTTGATTATGTAAGTTTTGCAATTTAATTGCCATCGTAAGGATTAAAAACCACGGTCATTTTTCATCCGAAGGAGATTTTCGGCGGTGCTTTTTAAAGGTCCGTAGCAGGCTTGGGTCACGAGATCAGTGCGCGGTGTGTTCGCAGGCACCTTCGAATAAATTAAATCCCTACCAAGAACCCACTAACAACCGCCTGGGTATCGTTTTTCAACTTGCACATTCCACCGGGGGTCCTTGCGCTGTCCTTGCGAATTTTACTCGTCAGATAAATAATTAAAGTCCTTTATCAATGACTGTAAAAACTACTGCTGCTTTATCTCCATCTTATTTTTCGTTTTTTTTTTAAAGACATTTTCAACTGTAATATTTTCCATTCAAACAAATTAACCAAAAATTATTCCTTCATTCAAATACTGAATAACAATTTTCATTAAGAAATTAATTATTCACTTGTTTTTGTTGTTAATAACAATAAATGTAGCTAAATAAGTTCCTTATTGGTAGGTGTTGAATTTTAAAAAAAAACATTGATAAAAGCCCGAAGAAAATGACGTAAAAGAAAAATAGAAATTGAAATGGAAGATTAAAAAAGGAATTTTGAAAAATAAAGTCAAGTAAAAAATGTATTTATTGATTGGTCCTACAGGTATAATTAAAAACATTGATTTTAACGGTTGAGCACGCCTGGAAGTGGACAGTGAATCACCTTGCGAAGGTGGGCCCCGACAGGTCCCAGGGTTACGTTGCAATGTGAGCACCTCTACACATCTACCAAAAAAAGAGTAGTTGGCTTATATGCAACACAGACAAGGCCAAGTTGCGTGGTACACATGAACAAGTCGCATACCTCTGGCCTCCTCTCTTCTTGTCTCACCCGAAACCATTCGCCCCGCCCTACGTGCCCAGACGATGCCAACAGACCTTTAATCCGATCCTTCTTGCGTGCGGGCCCTTTAACCATTATATTATGTCTAGCAGTGCATCACTTGCACTTGTACTTGTATTCCTCAATCAATCTTAGAATTAAATACCGCTATATTTTGTAATTGATCTGTTCGCTTGGTCAATCCATCATGGTAAAATATTTGCGTTTGATTTGAAGAGTATTTCTTTTTTTTACTTTCATCATGATTCGAGTGCGGGAATTTTGCTGAAAATACCAAAACAGGTGGAATGTACTTTTTTTTATTTGCATTAATTTTTGAAACAATTTTTTCTGACTTTCATTATATTTTTAATTCATGGTAGAATAATTTTCTTTTGAACAGAAATATTTTTGTTAATCATAGCAATATTTACTCAAGTGTATCAAAGGCGTAAGAATTTTCTCATGAAGAGAAAATGTCTAGTCATTTCAGTGAAGCCGAATATCCATTTCTTGGCATTATTCAGGAAAATGAATCATAACAAAAATTTTTCTAACAAAAGTCAAAATTAATCAACAATGATCAACATAAAATTTCAGTTTTTATCACTAAAAAAACTATTGTTTCTTTTTCCATCCAAATAATTATTATTAAATTTAATAATTAAAAAAATAAGAGAATGCAATTAAAGTTGTTAATAAATGTTTAATTGTTTAAAATATAAAGCATTGTAAACAGTATTGTTTATCGACCTTTTTAGTCTCTTATGTTTAATCACAATTATGACAAAATTTTTTTTTAGTTTAATTAAAATTTAAATAGCAATAAATTAATTGGCAATTTTTATTTGTTAATTAAATTTATATTTTTGTAAAAAATGTAAAAAATTTTAATTAAGATGAAGACAATATAGTCTCACTTTCATCATGACAAGCTACTAATTATTGAAATTCGTCTATTTCACGCTATATAAGATGATAAATATCAAGTTCTTCATCATTTAAAAGCCCATAATTTCCTTTTTTTATTTACAAAAACTTTAAACACCGCTAAAAAAAAAATTGGCGAGTGAGAATACAGTTTTCAATACAATATCTGCAACAATACTATAGTGTGATCGAAAGTAATTTTGTCCTAAGATAAAATTATCTCACGAAAGTCTCCATGACTTCTAATAAAGACACACATGCATTCTGTGATTTTTTTTCTAGCGATTAGGGCTATTTAATATTTAATGAAGTAATTATTTTTTTAGCATATTCAAAGTAGGAAGACATTCCAGTGAAAAGAGCTAAAATTTCAGTCGATCCAACATATGGCAAAATTCTGGCAATTAATAAGAAGGGAATAAAGCATAGATTACTCTAATTATAGATACATTTAACGAGCAATAAAATAGTTATTGTGTTGAAATAATTTGGATCGGGTTTATAGTGCCTGAAGTGGCATTTTGGGCCTTGGAGATTTTCGTTGGTCCCAGGACCCACCACACCACAGGATTCTTTTCTCTTTCTCTCCCACCCTTACTCCACGGCGGCACAACATCCTTTAATATCTCTCGCCGTCCGACTCGCCTCCTCTTCACCCTCCACCCTCGATAGCATCTTGATGGAATGCCTGCAGGATAGGTACCTGCCGCATTGTCGGCTCAACTCCTCTTTTGTGCTTTTTCGTTCGCGATTCTCTCTTTCTCTCCTCTCACTTGTTCCTGGCCATTCTTTCAGTGTGTTCCAGAACCTATACGTGACTCCGTAGACGCTAAATCTCTCGCGGGTCAACAAGAGAGAAGCTTATTGATTGTCATTATTTCAATCTCATCTTTCAGGTGGATACTTCAACTTGCTTCTATTTAATATTTTGTTAAGTCAAAGTATCATTGTTTTCTGGAAGTTCAATTACTATTTTTTTACTTTCCAGGTTATATTGAGAAACAGGAAAACAGAATGAATACTTACGTGAATCAAGAAGTCTCCAGATGATGGAACGATTTGGTTTTATTGAAAGAAAGAACAGTGCATAATGAAAAAGAAAACTGTTTTGTTGGAAGAGAGCTGACATTGTATCCTTCAACGACGAAGCTCAAAGCCAAACTCCCGCATGATTGGATTCAACCGCGTCCGCAAGGTCCCATGTCGACGTGAGATCAGTGAGGAAAAACTTGGAGATGTTGGTCAAGAAGTGAAGAGAGGGAAGATAGCTTAGTCAAGATAGAGGTTATAGTGGGGATGAGAAGGAGTTCTCAGAAAAATGAAAGAAAAGAAAAATCTTGAAAACTATGCTACACAATTTTAACAACAAGAGGACCACAAAACCTGCCGATTTTCATAAGGACTCTCTTGTAAGTCCTAAGATTTCCATCCAATGCACGATTTTAATGGGGTTTGCTTGTGGAATCTCAACGGTCGCAGGATACTTTTTCCTTTGGGAATCGTAGGTGTGTCCTCGCCGAAAAGCAAAACCAGATTTATGGTGCTCCAAGAAAAAAGGTGAGTATAAGTATGCGATTGTATCCTAAAAAAGTTCTGTACAACAATGTAAGGTGGGTGGCAAGAAAAATATTTTTTAATTTTTATTTTTTTGCATGGTTGTAGGGTAATAATTAAGTCAAAAAGTTGGACAAGCAGATGACAGAGGTGTTATTTAAAATGTAATGTACATTTTCTTCCAACGTTTTTATGTCGTACATATCTTGTTGCTAATATTTACTGAATTAAAGAAAGATAAGCTTTAGAAGAAGGTTTGTAACAACAAAGTTTATAAATTTACACATAAAATTTACGTTGTTAATTAAAATAATTATATATTTAAAGACACGTGAGAGTAGTGAGACTATAATGTAATTGATCCTTTAAAAAAATCCATTTTTAATTTTTTTCATGATTCAAATGATGACCATTTTAGTGATCTTAATTAGTATTTACATGATTCATCATTTAATTACTTTGTGTAATATAATTAATTTTGGAGTGTTATTATGAACATTGTGGAAAAATGTTAAACATTTTAATTACATGAATTCCACTTGATGATCAAGAACTAAGAAACGTTTAATAAAAAATATTATCAATTAAAATCAAACTTTAAATCCATCTTGCAAAAAATTATTATTACATTTCATTAGTTGTATTTATAGAATTTTTATCTATAAAATTGTTTTCAATATTCAATTAATTGTAAGTAATAATTATTTATTAATATTATTGTTGAATAAATATTAGAGCAGTAAGTTACATAATAATTCGCATGTTCAGAACACTTGTTGGCATTCATTTTGTCTTATTTTATTTTGCAGATTCTACAGTTAAAATGTCAACAATTATACACCTGCTGATAATTGTACTATTTACTCCAGAAGAAATACGATTCTCTGACACAAGAGAAATATCTAAAACAGCAGTTTTAATTTTGAAATTTCAACGAGTGATATTTTGATTTCATTGATATTGAATCATGTGGGAAAAATCTTACCTGACAACTATTAAATTACTACAATTGACACAGTTAAAGAGAAATTATTTCTCTGAAATTTAATCCAAGTCAGAAGAGAATAAAAGAAATTAATATTCATCTTACGTCAACATTAACTATAAGCATTTAAAAAATTACATTTTTCTTACTATCATCAAAAGTATTTTCAGTTCATTAAAAATTAATAACATCTCGTTGACTACTCAACAGAAAAGAAAATATATTTTCCCAAGAATTTGATGTGAAATTAAATTATCATGCAACACAACAATGCAGCAACTTTTTCTGAACGTTTTGGAATTTTTGCATAAATTAAATCAGCATATGTTACTGAACATCTCCAATGCTACCAAGCTATTATTGGATGTTTAATTGAAATTATTCATAACTATTTTCAATGAATGATAATTTCTTGGTATCTTCTATAAATACATTACAATTTCCTAATTAATAACCAACCTATGAAATTAAAAATCAACAGCCCTGTTTTTCTCAGAGTTCTTTGTATGCAGTACCAAAACAGATCTTTTTCCTTCAAAAGAAATAAAAGTATAACGTAAATTAATTGCTCAATATCACATAAATCCTCCAACAAAATTAAAAACAACCTTTTGAAACTTGAAAAAATGCGGACGTGTGTAGCATATAATATTCCAGAATGTGAAAAAACAAAGTGTTGAGTATAGGAATTAATTTAGATTCTTGGATAAGACATCCAAATGATATGAAATCCTCGTGGGTAACCCCTTTGGGATGTGATTATAGTGCGAATGTCGGTTGAAAGCAGGAGAAAAGGCGCCGATTCGAAACGCTGAGGAGATGGTCCCTTCTGCCTGTGTTTGTGCAAAAGAACAGGGAAGAGAAGGGAGAAAGTGGATCCGTTGGTTTGGTCAGTGGAGGCTGTAAATTCTCAGGCATGATTAGAGGTCGGCTACGGGACTGCGGCTTGTTACGTTGATATGGTATTCTATTGTTAGAGAAAAACAACTTGAAAAAAGTTAATATATATTGTCATTATAATTTTTTGAAATATTATTTATAATAGTCAATTTTTTAACAGTCAATCAACTGAGAATAAATATTTTTTTTCCACTTCAAAGAAATGATTGTTACATGTATTTTCTTGGAAACTGACGCCTCTTTGAGTTGATTCGTAGAAAAAAAAATATTTGCACCGTCGGGCACATTCTCCAACGATATGAACCGTAACAGCCGCATGCATCACGTTTTAAACATATTTTTTTCATTTCATTTATTCAATATAAGCTTGTCTATGTATTTGTGTAATACGAATATGTTAATGTGTATAATCAAGTTTCAAAAACTTGATTTAAGGTCACACCACCTTTTTTTTTGTTCACTTCTGTGCTTGCAAAAGGGTTACAATGATGTTTGAAGACATGAGCAATGTTTGGTTGAAGCTTGACGTTTGTTCCAACTAAAAAAAAAAATTTCATTGAAATTCTTGTAACGTCTATGGAAATGTTGCTTCTTGAAATGCTAACTATCTTACATGCACTCCAGGGAGGGTGAAATTCTTTGGAGAAATTTGAAGGGAAATTTTTTTTTTCAAATCTCTTTTCACTTTATGAGGGTTAGAGAATTAAAAAATAGTTTAATTATCACTTGACAGTTTTTTCACACCAATTTTTTTGCTCCAGCTGTGCTTGAATTTAAAAAAAATTGCTCACAACTGACTATTAACTGACAAACATGAAGGATTAATTTTTTCTCCTAAACATGAAATAATTCTGTTGCAGGAATTAGAGATAATTTCCGTGTCGGTATTGATAATAGTTGGTTGATAATCTGCTACTGAACAAAGTTAGATCAAAGGGTTGATTGTCAACGAGACTATAGACAAGTGTGGGAACGCCTAAAGTACATAAATAAAAAGTAATAGCAGACATTTGTTGCAGCTGGTCTCATTTATCATATAAAAAGTGTTTAGTTTATTTTTTATTTGACAGAAATGTGATGATATGTAATCAGTTCTGTTGTATAGGCATGTTGTTAATTAATCTCATCTTTTGGATGCTGCACTCGAATCCATTTAAATTTACGATGGTGTTTGAGAATGCGCAAAGACATGGATGATGATCAAAGACTTGTTATTTCAGATAATTTTCAAGTTCATGAAGGATGATAACTCAAAATATACTCCAAAAACTTGATCATGCTGCTATTTCTCTGGTTTTAAATTGCAAATAAAAATTTATTAATCGCCCTTTTTGTTGCTTTTGGTGGCATTTTTGGGATAACATTGAAAATGAACACAGTTTACATAAAACCTGTAACAAAGTATAGAAGATGATGTCGTTAATTGAGATGGGGAAAAATGTTTGATGAAAAGTAAAGTAAATTTGCAATTTAATATTGACTAAAGGTATTAGAGTATTATAAAAAATATTAACAGTATAATATTAATTAATTAACATATCAAGACATGTCTAACTTATTGAAGGTATTATTGCATATACTAAATCATTTACTCTTGCAAACATTCCTTCAATAAAGGTCATGATTAGATAATCAAATTATTTATTTATTAATTGTATTGAAAACAAAAATATTTTTATGTCATCCAGTAATGATGTTACTAACTATCTGTTGTTATACAAATTGAGTTGTTCAAAATGGTCTATTATATTATCATTATTACCATTGTAATAATAAACTATTTTTCTTTTTGCAATTCTAAAAGTCATTGTGAAAAAACAATACATGAAATTCCTTTGAATGTTGGCCTACCTGAGTCTCCCTCTAACGATGGAGGGAAAATATTTACATAGGTATGAGACTCCATATTACCAAGTCTATAACATAAATCTTCGATCGATTGTGCACGAGTAGAGCTTTAATAACATCAATTCATTTGGAGAATTTATTTAGATGATTTTTATCTAATAATTGAATTCAAAATATAAGTTATCATTGATAATTAGTAGTTTAACAATCATTTGCAATCTGTTAATTATCTAGTGAGAGTTTGGTTGAAAATTAACAGGGATTAGTAATTTTTTAATTTTAATCCACGCCAACAATTAAGATCAGTTCATACCATTTATTGATAGTAAATTCAAGATAGAGGAAAGTATTTTAGATCATTATTTATAAAAAAATTATTTACTATTATATTTGTAAAATTATTATACTTTGAAGTTGGGATGGAATCTCATTTTGATATAATGACTATAAAATTATTTCTGGATTCAAAGTATTTAATTTTTTTCTTTGAAATACACTTTTTATTATTCACTTAAGATTTGTTGTTCTATTTATTGGTTTGTTTCACTTGATCAATATTTAGACCACCACGTAATAAGTCTTCACTTTTAGAATAAAAAAAAATAAAGAATCTTATTCTCTTCACAGACTTTCAATTTAAAACATGATGAATTAGTCTAAATCATAACGAATCTAGTATTTTCATATTTTGACCTTTTGTCAATGGGAAAATTGACAATAAATAACTCCAAAATACACAAAGATCAAAAATCCCTAAAAAAGATTACTTTTTAAAGACATTTCAAACCATCATCCCTCTAAATCCTAGATCCTCTCATTCCTCCATTAATCATAAATCCTAACAATCACTCCAACCAGCCAGTTGGTCATGACCATAACACCAGTGATGATAAAAACCTTATCAAATCTTTTAAAAAAAGCTCAAATCAGATTTTCTGCTTTATTACATAAATTTGATTTTCAAAAATAAATCGGAAGGTCGTCAGAAGGTAAAGGAAATTCGATTAGTCGAGCAAGATCATCCAGGTGGTGTCTATCTTTTCTTTACACCGAGTAGCTTTTTATTCTATTACAGATTACTTGGAGGCGATCGATGTTGGGTGCAAGAAGAAGTGATCGAAGGTAGGTCGAGGGGTTGGTAGACGTAATAGCTGTTACAGAAACGCCTTACTACCCTTCGCTGAGAAGCTCGTGCCAAGCAGATGTCCTTATTGTCATGTTAAGGGATCAAACCACGTTGGGCCCCAACGTGTAACGTCTTTTGCTATATCACCGTCTGCTTCTCTGGTGTATAAGTATTAGGTAACTACTGCCCACGTCATTTCACGCGACTGTACACCCTTGGAGATCCGTTACGTATCCAGGTGTCGTGTTGACTTACTTTTCATTTCTGTCGTCATCAAATGGATATTTTCCTTGAAATTTTCTCGTCAAAAATGACACTCATTTATTCCCTTGAATTAAATTTCATTTGATAAGTAAAAAAATAATAGCTACAAAGTATATATTTTATCTTATTCTATGGTAAAACTACAAACTTTTCATAAGAGATCTTGAGAGTAAAAGTACTGAAAAAAATATTCGCAGCTGTCGTTTTACTTCTTCCCCTTGCAAGTAGTTGGATCCATTATTTCTTTAGGCACGGGCTAGACTTTTGTTGCTTGACGAGGTCTTTTGTGTAAAATCTTATATAGTACATCGGGTTATGAAATTAAAAAAATATATTGCATCATTCAAATTTTTCCTTTCAATATTTTAATTAGTTATAAATTATTAATATATGTGTGATATTATAATTATGTCATGAGATCTGTTGAGATAGTTTCCTGTAAAATTTATTGAAATCCAACAACGACCTGCTCCAGTAATATTTAGGGCGGCTGCAGTAAAAGGGTAGAAAATTGTATCACAATTTATAAAGAAAGCAAGGGTTACAGATTACCTGAAGCAATTTTTTTAAAGACTTAAATGATGGGGTTGCATGAGTTGTAAAAATTTTTGAAAAATTCCCATCGTTTAAAAATAAGTAGTTCAATGACTTCTCAAACGTGTCTGCCAATCAATTTTTATTTATGATTTATTCTGAAACAATGATAATTTAAAGAAATCATAGCACAGGGTTTTTAAAAAATCATTTAAACATTGAAAATTAATAGAAATTTTAAAATCACTTGGAAGTAAATTTAATGAATTTCTTTTCAGGGGTCTTCACTTTCGTTAAAATTATCGAGTTAAATGAACCAAAGAACCTTCAAGAGCTCTTTTCCTCTATTTTAAAAATCGTAAATTTAGAATTTTATTAGCATCCACCTACCTGTCATAAATTTCATCGAAGGAATATTATTTTGATGAGAGCACTCGTTTATAAATTAAAAAAAAATTAATATTCTTTATTCCAATTTTTCTAGTCATTCAAATAAATACACAACTAATTAGTCCTTTCATTTATAAAAAAAATTGGCTTAATAATAAATTTTTACATTCTGAAAATAGTTTAGCATTCAATTTGGTGTTGTAACTAAAAGTGCTTAATGTTATTATTTTTTTTAATAAAGCTATCAAAATAAGTATTCAGATCTCTGTATCGATAATAATAATATTATACAAATTTTTTGAATAATATTTGAATATTGAAAAGATGTAGAAAGGTAAGATAGATGAATAACAAAAGACCAGATGATAAATATCCTGGAGCAGGAAATTTTCAAAATATTGAGAAGCGGAAGCCTAAGAAAACAGAAAAATTAAATTATATGTCATTTAACTTTGAATTCTCGTCATTTATTTCTACAAACATTATTATCACCGGAGCAAAATGTGCAGCTGCACTACGAAGTCCTTAGGATCCTATCCGTTGGCATGGCTGCCAGGTGTCTTGTGTATTGTCTACATCGCGGGTGTCGTCTAAGAACCGTTTAATGACTGCAAGTTCGTTGGCCGTTGGTACTACATACATACTATTTATTCCTATTCTTTAGAGGGTTTGACCATTCTACCCTGCAACTGACTCTCCCTATTCACTTCTTCTTGTTAATCTATTGAATGCCTTTACACGTGACGTTTTTTTAGTGTATTCTTAAATGAAGAAAAAAAAATAAATATTTGAAAAAAAAAGTTTTTAATTTTCACTTAATTCTAGTACACACTCCTTGAAGTTTTTTCTTGAGGCATATGACCAAGAACCCGCAGCCAGGTGTCGAGGAGCATATCCTGAAGTCTTCAAACCCCCTTCAAGACGCTCGTCTCCTTTGCTCATTCCTCGGTCATATAAACATGCAGGTGTTTTGGCACGCGACTTTGAGCTTGCATTGGCCAGCAGATATTTTGATGAGAATACATTTCATCTTTTTTATCTATTTTTTACATTTTATTCGAGATAAATGCGTTTTGATTTGTTGATTAATTAAACCCAATCATTCTTATACTTGCAAAATACCTTGATTTTTGAATTGAATAAAAACTAAATTGTAAAAAAAATTATAATAAAATAAAAATAACGAAAAAAAATTGAATGATAAAATATTTATGCTGATTTTAATGATGGTTGTTTTTTCAAAAGTCATGAATAAAAATTATTGAGGTATTTTTTGTTGTTTAAGGGAATTTTAGAAAATTGTTTTAAAGTGAGGATTAAAGTTAATATCTATTAATAACACTCATGCATGAAAAAATGATGAGGTACTATTTAAGCTTGACTTTACCACATGAGTCAAATTATCTATTAAAAATTGGACTACCCTGCAATTCAGGATAATTGTAGGACAACACTCATATTTACCCTCCAGCAGAGGATTTTTTACTACGATCTAGAATAGACATTACAAGAATATTAGAGGAAATTTTAACAATATTTCAGGGTGACCACAATTATTTTCACGACTTCCATAAAATATATGTTTTCGGAGAAAGAAACATATTTTTGAGGACACTATATCTTATGATTTTTTTATGGCGTTTTTTAGAAACCATGCTAAATAGAAAGAAAAATTTACCTCAACAAATTGGAATATTATTTATAAATTATTTAAAGTGTGTAAATATGTTCAAAAAAAATATTGGAGCGAAAAGGGTTGAAGAAGAAGAAGAAGAATGTAAAGAAAAAAATTAAAATTAAAAAATTGTAATATTAAAACAACATGTAGAAATTTATTTTAAATATAATAAAGTATTTATTAAAGAATAAATTATTCATTTTATTACAAGTTATTTCCATAAAATTGCAAAGCTCATAGATAATAAAAATCTTCATTTTATGAATATCAGTTTAAAATAGTTTCCTAAAAGAGAAAAAAAAACTGCAACCCCTATTATGAAAAGCAAACTTGAATATTTCGCAACGGTCGTTGGCAAGCAATTGTCCCCTGGGTAAGTTATGTTCGAAAGTGAAAACCTGCGGAGATGGTTTCTTTTCTTTCATTCGGCACACCTCAGCACAGCTTTTGGTTCCTGAATTCGCTGTCCGTTAAGAGACCCCTCTCGTTACAACGTTCAATAGGGTCTCAACAACCCAGTCAGTCAAACCGTCTTCGACATAAGGCAGTCTACTTGTACTTAGGGTGCATATAAGTATCATTACCAAGTTGACGGCATAAGGCACGTGCTGTTCGCGTGGCTAACTCTCACCTTCACCAGATGACGACGTTTTACATCAGCTCGTTGCTAAGGCATTTCTGGTTTTAGTTGTTAAAATGATAAGCAACAAGTATAATTATTACCTGACAATTTTTCAAATGACTTGCCTCTTTCCAGTGATGTAACACCAACATATTCATATGAATTATAGAAATATCTGATAGCTTACAATAACATTTTTTTTGCTTTGATATAACGTATTTTAATCTTTCGAGGTGTTGAAAGAAAAAATCCCCTACAGTTCGAATTAAGCCCCTCTTTTATAAGGATTTATTGAGATATGAGATTAAAATGGAGAAAATCGTTGCAAAATCGTCTTTTGATAAATTAAATCAGCTATGAAGCTTATTATTAAAAATGAACAAATTTTTATTTTAAAAAAAAAGTTGTGTTTTTTAATTTTGAATTAAATCGAGCATAACAATGGAAATGAGTTTAAAAACCGTATGACATCTTTTTATTTAAATGCTATTTAAATGTCCATAAGTTCACCAGATGGTTCATAAACATTCATGAAAAATACAAAAATCATTGAAGTAACAATAATGAGGAGTATTTTGTATTCATATTGATGTTATCTTCTTCAGTATGTTAATAAAAATTTTTTTCGTTTTAAATTTAAAAAAAATTAGTTGTATTTTCTTTTTAATGAGAAGTCTAATCAGCTGACTTTTTAGATCATTAAATCATCCAACCATAAAATCTTGACCAATTTTTGATTTATTTTGAATAACCAATTTTGCAGGGTGGTTGCTGACTCATGCACCAGATTGTCTGACATTCTTAGATATATAGATGACACTCGAGAAACTATTTTTCACTATTCAATAGATCTTAGAATTTAAAAACCACTGAGAATCAATTTTTCACCAAATCAACACTTCTTCATAACTAAAGTGTTAAAAAGGAGAATAAATCGGACCAAAATAGCCTCTTGAGAAAAGATGATCCCTCTGGAGCGATTATTAAATTCTGATACGCTTAAAGCTTTATTGTACCCACACAGCTCAACCTCTCATCTGTTCATTCAATAATTTTTTTTCTATATTATTTATTTTATCTAAAAAACCACTGCTGACATTTTGGACTTTCTTCAACCTGATCATCCCTGATTGTCATCAAAGTCTCCAACAATAGCTATAACTTAGATGTCTATCAAGGAATAAAAAAATTCTGCAAAAAATCTATTTGATTTTTTTATCACTTTATCAGACTCAATCACTTTAATATCAATGCTAATAGTAGCATAAAATTGATAGAAATGTCAAATAAATAATCAGTCCCTACTCTTACAGGAATATTTATTGCTTTTTCTTCCTTCAAGAATCTTTAAAATCACAAAAAAAAAATATTGTTTTTAAAATATTGAATAAAATAAAACCCAACAGTTTTAAAAATGGTGAATGAATTTGTAATGATGATTGTGTTTATCATCCTAATTAATTTTAATGAAATATCCATAATTCCATTCACTGATCAGAGACACAAGTATAAGTGTGTGTTATAAGTCATTAAAAGTAATTTTTACTACTTAATAAATAATCTAAAAGGTGTTTCTTTGGGTGTTCCAAGAAAAAATGAATCGAATTCTTTCGTCAAATTTGATTTCTATTCACACAAATATATTCCTCATAGAGCTAGTCATTGAATAGGGCTCGTTTAATATTCAAACGATTGAATACACCGACAAAGTGAGTGAAAAAATTATGCGCATAGATCGGTTAACTTTAGACCACGAGATGTAAGTTGACAGGAGAAATAGCACATGGAGAAGACTTTTTCAATAAATTCTCCGTATTTGAGTGTCTGTAAAACAAGTAGATGTCATCAAAGTTTACTCAAAATAACCCAGGTCAGGTTAAAAAAGTACTTGATTTAATGAGAAAGAAAATTCAAGGTTGACTAATGTACAGGAGAAACTAAGATAAAAAAAAGTTATCTTTAATCGTATATTCTCTGATCAGTTTTCTTCAAGAGTCTTTAAGTACCATTCGTGCTTCCTTATCGTTATAAACTCAGCTGTTTACCCCACGCAGAGTTCTAAATTCTCTGACGGTTTGTCGGCAAAATTATTACAGGAAATGACTATCTGTTTATTAATCATTTGAGTTTCAATGCAAAACGAAACTAAAAACATAAAAAGAATAGAAGACTATTTCCATGGATGAAAGCTGTTCCTTATTCTTCTTAATAATCAGCTGTTTTTAATGCGATTTTTTTTAGTTATGTTGAAAATATAAATTAGAGACCTTTAAGATCAGTCGAAACCATTAAATTTGATTTTTTATGCTTGGTGTGGATTTTTATCAATCAGCAACTATTGTATATCAAAACAATAGATATAAAATCCAGCTAAAAACTTTTTAATGATTTCATGGTTTTGAAAGGTCAGATGAAATTTTTTAGATTATTTAACATATGTTAAATTACTATATAGTAATTCATAAAAGTACATTGTTTTGTGCTACAAATATCAGATTCGAATTTAAAATGAAATTATAACTACTTAAAGCTTGGGTTATTGTTACTTTAAATTTGAAAAAATAAAATACACCTAAATACTAGAAAAAGTTACCAAGATTAACATGACAAAAATAAATCAACAACAAATATATGTGTTAAAATGTTGATGTCTCTGAAATGCTATTTTTCTTTACATGCCATATGAATCGGTGACATACATGGTACTATCTTTACACTGCTTTTAGCAATTATCAGTGACTTACTTTTGAAGAGCAGTAAAAAAACTTTGTAAAAAATAATGGTAGAGTTTATTATCAATAAATTAAGTGAGAAATGAGAAAAATTTTTTGCATTATTTAGAATGAAGTTGATGATTGTGTTGAAAATCAAAAATTTTTTTCTCTATATATTTAAATAAAAATGAATAATCCTAATTAGTCTGAATAATAAGTTATCTCAATCAAATTAAGTCATAATTTTCGTACTTAGCATAATAAAAAAGGGTTGAAATATTTTTCTTTCCACTAAATTAATTTTACGTGATTAAAAAAAAAATAAATTAAAATTTTATTACCAAAGAGACCCTCAATTATACCTCAATAAAATATGGCAGATATTAAAATAGATGAAATAAAGTTCATTGTCCAGTAGAAGTTGTCAATAAAATAAATTTTCTAACTCCCATAAATTATTTAGTGAACAATATTTAATTACCTTTTCTCACTAAATTTATAAATAAAAAACAATTAACCAATAATTGATAGTTATTCTCATCTATTCTTAAACCTGAAATATCACAGTTTTTATCGTGTGAAAAAACATTTCTAGATAGTTGTTTTTTATTTTTACACATATAGTGAAAATCAATTATGGATAGCACATGAACTTTTGTGACTTGTATGACCGTGAATTTGTGCATGTGGGTGCCCTGAGCCCACATAAAAATTGTATTGTATTGGCTGTAGACCATTCAACCTCTCGAGGCTAACTTGGCCTTCTTGTTGCTTTATGTATCCTGCTGAAATAATTCGTTACTTGTACAGGCTTAATGATGCATCAGAGTAGCTGTGGAAGTTGATTAATTGATTGAAGAAAAGCGTACGAGCCCATGAGAATAAATATTTTTGAGGGTATAATATAATACAAGTTTCATTTCATCAGTACATACGTGATTTCCTTTCAGCATCTTTATATATGCACTTGATCTTATCCATCAACAAGGGTTCATAATTGCTGCGGTACCTTTGTGGTTTAATTGAAAATAGTCAATCAGAATACTTGAAGGCTCGTGATCATAAAAGAGTGGTTTTATGCTAATAAAAATGTAAATACATAGAAATTCACAAATATATTCAGTCATTTCCTCTTGAGCAAACTGTAAATTGTTTCCTTTGTTTTTAATGTAGCTTGTGCAGATTTGTTCATACACACAACATAACCAGTCATGCTTTAGTAATTTATTTTATGTTTACTAGTGAAAATAAACCTGAATGTAGGCAAAGAGAAACTTCATTCTTATAATAAATTGTTTATGTTTATTTTAGTTGAGAAGAATTCATAAAATTATCTTTTGACTGCAGCTTTGTAAGCTAGGTGTAATAAAAAAATAATAAATTTGGTGTTGTGAAAATAATGGAGTAAACAAAAGAGTTTCAAAGGTGTTGTAATAAAAAATCGTTTTTTGGAGATTTTTATTGATTTATTTATTTTGGAAAATTATTCTGGATGATGAAGAGTGAAACTCAAAGAACCTTGTGTGAAATTGCAATTAAAAAATGAATAAGAAGGTGTAGTGGATTTAAGAAATGGGGTATTTTGCAACCGAAATTCTAAAAACAAGTCACTTCAATTGATACTCTAAAGGTTTATCAAAATAAAAAAATAATAAATAAATAAATTTTTATGCATAAAATGAAATAAAAACGAGAATATCATCAGCATAGATATTCCATTCTGTTTAAATTATACTTTACTGCTTGGTTTATAAAAATTTTTTATCATTTAAAATATTTACAAATCCTGTTCTCCAATAATTTAAATATCATTTCTTTTGTTAACTAATTACCACACTCTATGTCAAATAAATCTCAATCAATGACATTGATAAATTTTTTAATACCTCCTCCTTGGGCAAATCTTATCGTAGAACTCTTCAAGCAAATTACAAAATTAAAAGCCTTATATAAGTATGTATTAATTATAGGCTATTTAACTCTTCCCGAAAGAAATTTTTTACTTCATTAGACAATAAATAAAAAAATTTTATCCAGTTTCTTTTCCAAATTTTCTCATACATACTTCGCAGCATGTAATAAAGCGAGCAATGAGTAATTTATTTGATGTCTTAAACTTAACAAAATAAAATAAAAATCTCTTTGAGAAATTATGGATAAGCGTTAAAATAATCGTCGCGTGTCTTAAAAAATTATTAGCCCTTTGTAACCGGCTGTCCGTTCGACGTTTAAACCTGCGCGTAAAGTTGTCTCATCAAAATACCTTTCGCTGGAATTAAAACTACGAAAAAATAATTATCAAGAGAATTCATAATTCAAGTTTACCAAATACTTGACACTTACAAAAATAAGTTAAAAAAATAACATCAAATAAATATCGTAATTGATGATAAGAAAAAAAGATCCTTCTATCATTGAAAGTATTAAAATTCAAGTTAAATTCTTTTTAAAATCATAAATTTTTATTAATCAATAATTGCTTCTCTCTATCACGCGTATATATATATGAGTAATTTAAAAATATTTGTAGGAATAAAAATTTCAATTTCGTTTACATTGTAAGCGAAAGTAACATCTTTTATATTTCGGGTATCTCCGAAGTACATGTATATTATTCAAATTGTGGATTATATATTAGACAGGCAGTAAAATCTTTCCAACAACCACAGACTCTTACAATAATTCCCCAGCTTTCGTTGGTTCCCATGGATTTCTGGCAATTTTTACCGATCTCGTGACGGCAACCACAATTTTTACTTGTATCTTTTTCATTCTTTGACTGAATGATGCTTTTGGCAGTGGCAAATAATGCGGTGCTGTTTTAGAGTCAGAATTAATGATATTTATGCTAATAATTCTTCAAATTGTTGAGGAAAAAGTAATATACATAGTCACACATTCATTGATTTTATAAGTTATGAGTCAATGAAACAAAGAGCAAAGTCCATGACGATTGTCAACGTTCTCTCCTCTCTCATTTGCCTCTGGACAACGATATCTAGTAGGTTGAACTTGACCGCAACTGTTCTGCCTGTGAACGGAAGACGCTCGTGGCATACTCAATGAATTCGTCTGCGACCAAATGTAATGTTACTGCGTGCGGTCCTTAGAGATTCGTCACCATCATACGTACCATCCTCAACTAACTTAGCTCACAACGTTTGCAATTTATCGTCTGGGTGAACAATTTGGACTCTGAGAGGGCAAAGAGAGAGTTGACCGTAGATGCTACATCACTTCCGACGGATATTCGGTAGTGAAAATTGCCAATTGTCTCAATAGACACACGACTCATAATGTATCATGTCTTTGGCAATGTTAGGACAGTAGGAAGAAGCTAAAATTAGAAGAGTATTTTTTTGAACACTAGGGTCATAAGGGAGATGGATAATTATGGATGTGGTTGTTATGGTGAGTTAGAAGTAATATAAAGAGGTTGAGTGGGTTGTAAGGAAGAATCATCGGATGAAGAGATGGGAAATTATGCATCAAGGAACATTGGAAGACGGACAATTATGTTGGAGCATCAGAATGAATGTTTTGGGAAATAAAAAATTGAGCAATTTTTTTTAGGGTTTTATGGAGGTATTTGATACCTTTGATTCTACTCTGATCATCAAGGTATTTTACAATGAGCTTTAATTGGATTGTTGAATTTTATTTCAATCAATTCACAGAAATTGTTTGCTATTAAATTAGCTTTTATGCTGCTATTAATAATTAATAGTATTTCATCGTCATTTTAATATTAAACAATCAAGGACGATCATATGACCTTCAAGCTTCATGAATAATTTGTTGACTTGAAAAAGTATCTTTTAAATTAATGAGGGAGAAAAATTGGCTAAAAATCCATTTATTAATTTTATAATATTTTTTCCATATTTTACTAACCTGAATTTTTTGAGTTTTTTTTTTGAAAGGATGTAGATCAAACTCTCAATAATAATAATAGATTTTATTTTCCGATGTTCATCTAAGATATATTTTATAAAATTATTTATCAAGATATCACAGTTTAACGTCTACAAATGAGAAAAAAAATTCAAAATTTGTCAACAAGAAATTATTTTTTACCAGACAATGTCTGCCTTTTCAGTTATCGCTCATTCAAAAAATTAGGATTTATTGGTCATTCTTTGAAAATATTTAAATTAAAATATGGTTTACCTTCATCGAAGAATACCTGTGTTATCACAGTAGAAATCAAGTGTGAAAATACAAAGTTAAAAATATCACGAACATTTCTTTTTAATAAAAAAAATGCGTTTATAAAAGTAGATGTTTCGCTTCACCTGAAATGACTACGAATTTAGTCATGTTTGGTTAATCGTGTCCCAGTGTCTCACTTTACCTTGGCTCCTTCCCCTCCTATACACACATACGTACATACTTATTTACCTATACGTACAGTTTTTTTAAAATCTAAGAATGTTCTAGGACCTTGAAGCGTAAAAAGTACAAGACATTGAATTTTTGATTTTAGGGGTGATTACAGTAATTGCGTTAGATTATCCTAAACGGTCGAAAAAATATGATCTTTTCATTTGGTCTGAAAAAAATATGTAGGTTCAACCAATAGAGATTAGATCGTATGTTATAAATGAAATTTGTGGATACATAAAAAATACACTGACAGCGATACTATCTAGACATCAGAAGATTTCTACGTGAATTACATAATGATTAATTGCTTTTATGGATTTTTTTAAAATTTACTATAAATAATAATCAAATTTTTTTCTTGAGACGGTGGGATTATTTTAAACATCAAAGAATTTACTTAGCTGTGATAATTTAATTTAATTAAGAAATCTCATAACATTCTATTACGCTTATTTGCAACGAATAAATTTTGTTATCATTTTATGGGAATTTCTGCTGAGATATTCTCAATATCTTTGCTCATTTCTAATGTCTAGAGTCTAGACTTTCTAAAATAATCATTTTTGATATTATAAAATTAAATTAAATATTCATTTGGTACAAACTTTATCTTGATTATTTTTTTATTACATTAATCTATGAAGAGGCAATCTTTTAATTTAGTTTGAATGACATTTATTCATATTTCTATTAAAAATTTCTTCATATTCATCATTAGCTCACTAATTTGATCCTTAAAAAATTAATAGAAATATTTTAATTAATTTTATTGAGAATAAAGTTGTTATTTAATATTCATACTCAATATATTCATTAATATCCACTGATTTGTTATTATGTAACAATTATTTCGTTTTTAAATGTAAATATCTACAAGAATGAATGGGAGATACGTTTTTATTTTCCAGCTGGAAATTAAAATTCAATAAAACTGTCAGTCAATTGACATGAAGCGTACCAAATAATAATCAACGATGCTGTCAAATCATCATGCACTTAAAATTTTAAATAAACAAGCTCATTATCACTTTTTGGAATGATCAACAGGCGAGTCATAGGTCACAGGCATCTATAACGACCAGAGAAAATGACCATGACAATTGGATTGGGTCCCTCAAATTCCCATATTGCAGTCCAGAATGTGCATGCTGCACAGTCGTTTTGTCAAGTTCAGCCCTACGGTAACAAAAAAAAATACTTTCACAGAAGTTACGCATCGTTTGACATTAGGGATGAGCAGAGTCGTGCAAGCATCTGCTTTTATTTGGTTCCTGCATATACGCAATTACAAGCTCACAGTCACCCTAATGTATTGAGAATTATCTTAGATGTTGAGTGTGTACCCCATGGAGCTAGTTGGTATTTTACTTCTCCTCTCCTCGCCTGTCTGTCTGTTTACCTCTTCGATCTTGGTTTTATTTATCCATCTAATCTATCATAGTGCGGGTATTTTATTTGCGTGCATGACAAGAATGCGGTGGGAATATTTTGTCGACTTTTACCACTTGGCAAATAAGAAAAAGAGCTTACGATACTCTATAAGATAGAAAAAAAAATTGTTCAGTAGTGAATTAAAGTAAATATTAGCTTTGAAAAGGGTCACGAGATACATTTGATCTCATGTATACAGAAAAGCACAGATTTTTGTCGGTTGAAAAAAAGTAACTGAAAATTTTTTACACAACATCTGAAGTCTATTATAAAAAGTTCTCTCTACAAGTTTTTATTAGGGTTGACTCTGGTACAGTTAATTCTCACTTACTTCTAATAAATTCCCTAACACGTTTGCATAAAAAAGTTGTAATTTCAGTGAAATTCGTGCATGATAGGATTTTAATGAGATAAATGTTTTTTTTTAATTGATGGGCTGATAATAATTTAATTATTCAAGGGTTGATTCTATCAACACTATCAGGACTTAACTTTTTAAAGGGTTTTTTTTACATATAACTATGGTGCAAGTACATTCTTAAAATATTTTATACATCAGCTACTTGTTGTTTATACCAAATCAAAATTCATACAATGTTTTTTGCTGTAAATTTCAAATTCCCTACATAATTCATTATAATATTTTTTAAAATTAAAAGAAAAAAATTTAAAATAAATTTTTAAAACAATCTCTGAAGTTTTTATTGAATAAATACATTTACAAATGCATAATAAACTAAATAATTGTAAAATAATAATTCAATATTCACCACCTGGCATCTGGATGAAGAAATCAAAATATTGATGCATCTGCATTAATGACTGTGCATTTAATTTCGCACTCAAAACATTCATTCAATTTTTCTTGCATTTCATTCTCTTCAACACTATAACTTAGCATTAAAATTATTCATACATAAAATAAAACATTTTTTCAACAATAAATAATATTTATCATTCAGATAAAATAAATAAACATAACAATATTTTGATCATTTATTGATTTTAATTAAATTATTTTCTACTACTTTACTAAATAAAAAAACTATTAACCATAAAAATAAAAATGATTTGATAGGTACCAATTATGTTTCACCTATGCCTCACATTTACCCCACTTGACCCTAACAAATGTCCGTTATTACATTATTTGTCATGTTGTAAATTCGGGTGTTTACAAGTCTGTGAGGTGTGTTATTACTCAAATAGTTACTCTAGCCCAATATTAGATGCTCAATCATTATTCTTGTTACCACACTACATTTAACGTTTGCCAAAACAGCAATGATTCGGTGCTTGTTTAAACACGTTCCATTTCTTAATAGTTAATAAATCTCATCTACGTTAAAACCAATGTAGGAATTCATCTGTATATTAGGGAAGCAGGGACTGGTGTTAAACTTACAGATGTAACGATGCTTGTAGCTTTCGTTGAGGAAAAGATAATATATATTTCATGGATCCAGGAACATCTGACTATCACGCCCTTCTGTCAACTGTTGAAGACTAATGAATTTCTTACTTTACATTGAAAACTTATTAAATTGTTCGCAGACCATGATCAAGGTGTGCTATTGAAAGGCCACATCATTAGTTTCCTCATAATAATAAAATGTTATTTATTATATTGAATAACTAGCAAAATTATTTTTTAATCATCAGAAGGATGGATTGCTTGATAAACTTGTCATGTTTATCAATAGTCTAGGCTGTGTAATGAAATATCATCCAATATATTTTCCTTGATGAGGTCTTTCCATTTTATTTTTTTAACTAAATAAAGTAATGCAATTTTTTTTATTGTTATTGGAATATAACTAGAATGTTAATATCAGTAAGAATTGATAATAAACTTAATTAAATCTGTTGTGAAACTGAAGGTAATACTGAAGAAGCAAATCAAAGCAGCCCCAGCAGGTAAAGTAATCCACTTTCACTACAAACCACACTTCTGAGTTCAAAAGTCCGTTTTATTCATCACTGTTTCCGTATTTCAGGTATGTTATTTTGCCTTCCGTTACCTCCCGTAGTCTTTGTATATTTTCAATTTGCAACTGAAAACGGATACAAATGCAAAAAAGAACCCTCTGTTGATATCCTGTGATACTTTCGAAAATCTTTGATAACTTTTTTTTTCTCAGCAAAAATTTAGTAGTGGTAACAGTGGTGTAAAATCGGTAGCTTAATTCAGCACCATATGGTCTCGAATTCACACCGTTTTTTTTTTATCACACTGTATCATTACCACTGCAAAAAGGGAAATTACTTGTAAAAAACAATTTTGCAGAAACCCTTAATGATTAAAGAGATTTTAAATGGATAAAACCACATGGTCTACCTAACATGGGGAATCATTCTCGATATTCTATTGTTTTATTTGTCAAGTGCAAAAATGATCATTATATTTCAAAGCACATTGTCTTGATGGACGTGATAGACTGTGCAGGGTTGAAGGTCTAGATTGTAGAACCTTTACAGTTTACCCCTTCTTCAAGTGTATGGTTATCATTTGAAGGTTTTTAAATGCTTTCGTATTGTTCTCATACATGACAGTCTTTGACACCACGTACACTTCGCAGAAATAATCCTAGAAGAAGCATTTCATGTGTATTCTTAAAGAGTATGTAATTGGTAATTTTTACAAAGAGTCATGCACAGATATATTTAATTCTATAGGAGTGCCAACATCCGCCCAAAAGCCGTCATTATATGTAAATGATTGTCGTCCACAGTTTATGTAAACTAAAATAATTTTTTAAAAAATGAATAGTCAAACTAAGGTCTAGATATATTTTAGCATCTTGGGTAAATGTTTATCTATACTGTTGAAATGTTAATAGAGGAAGCATTTAAATGTATTTAATTGAATCTAGAAAATTAACCGTAGTATTGAACAGGAAGAGAATTTGAAGATCTTGAGGAAATAAGAGTCAGGTTACCTTGAGACCCGCCAAAATTTCTCAGGCCCGATTATAAAGTACACAAGAGGACTCGAATGAGATTCCCACGTACTTCTCCGACTTCGTAGATGCTTCATAAGACGTCAATGAAGCGTAGATGAAAAAGGAAACTGCTATGGATTCCAGAGAATATCGAGCTTGATTTTGATCCTTCACTTTGGTGGCAGGACCATAGAAAAATCAACCGTTGTTGTGAGAAAGATATATATAAACGAAGCCATTTCTCGCGTGCTTGCGTGGGATAGTCCTTGAAGACGAACCGAAACAAGCGCCATTGAAATTTCTTCCGGTCGAGTTTACCGGTAGCCTTTATGTACAACTGAGCCTCAAGAATATGTATGTCACTAATCAAGTCTTCTTCATCATAACTTTCATCTTGTCTCATTCGCATGTTTTTACTTTCAAAGTAAACATTCTTAGTCCTTTGTTGTCTTCAATGGAATATTTTTCATGTGGAGAAAGATAACAAATTATTGTAATTATAAAAATTGTTTCCTTCTGTAATCAAAACAATGTAATTTAATTTTTCAATGGCATATTTTCAGTATAATATACTGAACAAATGTTTCTATTAATGGATTTAAATATAAAAACAATAAATATTAGCATTATAGAGATGATGAAATTATTTAGCACATTACTTAATTAAATGTAATAATTAAATAAGATGCAGAACAAAATTGAGGTAATGAGATCTTGATGTAAATAATGCTAGTCATTCTTAACCATGAGAATAATATTTAGTTAATTGAAAAAAACTTTGGAGTTCTCAAGTTTTGGAGTATATAAAATATTTATGTATTATAAACAATAGTTATATTTTTACTATTTTGATATAGAAAAGTTTTTTAGGTAAACGAAAAAGCCATATGTTCTTTTTTCTAAGACTTTTCTCCCACAATAAAATAAGTCATAATTTTTTTCTGTTAATAACATCAATAATTAAGTAATAAGTAAAAATACCAAGACACTTTCCACCTTACCAGGCAATTTTCGAATAAGACAATAATTATAACCACTTGGAAGAACTGTTGATTCATCAGATAATTCAACGAAAGCATATAACGAAATTTTTTGTCAGTTAACCCCGAAATAGGTGGAAAATAGAAACCGATAAACCAATTAGAACGTGAAATAAGGGAAACCAACATTTTCTCCTAAAACACTTCAATAGTATTTTATCTTGAAAAAAAGTGTGAGGTGACCAAGAAATAATTAGAAGAGGGTGGAAAAATACCAAGAAAAATAGCCCCGATAGATGTTGCTAAAGATAATAGTGGTGAGAGTGTCCAACCATCAATTGACATCATCTGTTAAGTTAAAACTCATGTCATCTTTTATCCCTGTCGTTTATTTTATTGCGTGAGAATATATATAGTTTACGATGAAGTTTACTCCTCACGTTTACGAGTATTTTCCACCGGGACAAGGACGTATGGAGTCTTGGGAGCTTCAGCAAGAACTTGTGCCATTAGTTCTCTGATCTGTAGCAGCAAAAAGCTTAACAGTGATACACACATACATTTTTTTAACATGGAGAATTGGCAGTATGCTTTATAGGGTGTACGGTATTCCAATGAAAGAAATGAGTGTTGAGTGACATAAGCACTCATGTCTTGTATGATATGATTTATATCCAACATCATATATTGCCCGATTAATTGCAGTTTAATTAAACTTTTTGAATCGGTATGATCAAAGATTATGATTTCATATGTATGGTGTTCGTTAAAGCTTGAGAATGCAACAATGTATGTACACTATAAGGGTCTTTTAAACCTGCTAGAAAGTTAAGAATAATAATGTTGGCTGTTTATTCTCAAGGTTCCTGCAAATCATTGCCACGCCAAAGGAACTCAAGAGTTAGTTGTAACAGAAGGAAATGATTGAAAAAAATTTCAAGATTGATTAAAGTACCAAGACTTTGACGCGTCATGAAAAGGATGCAACAGGTGGAGATTTAAAATTAGTGAGTAATTAGCCACGATTCCTATGTCTTACCGCACTTCCTTCAAGAATTAGTGGTATCTATAGACACGAACAAGCTTGACCACAATTGGGGTGATGGTCAAGACGCTCAAGCACTCAACCAGAACTTTATACTTTCCTCGTTACTTCCGCAATATATCTTTGTATTGAGCTCATTTCAATTTGGCATTGAACAAAGCTGGATAATGTTGAGGAAATAATTAATTAATTTGTTAATGATCCTGGAAGAATTGCAATTTGATACGGGTGTTGCTAACTTTTGAAGGAATTTTGTTCCTTGCATAAAAAAGTAATTTTATTTAATGAAATTTACCTCGCGGTGCCTTTGTCACATCCGCAATTGAACAAAAGAGGAACACCATATGGCGTTCAATTAGTAAAGGAAGAAATGCCATGATATTATCAAAAAAGGGGACATTCATCTTCGGGTCAAAAGAGAGAAAGTCCAAGAAACAGCTCTTTCAATAGGTAAAAAAAATCACTGTTGTCCTGTTGTTGTAGCACGTGTTTCTTACAATTCCAACATAACTGTATTCCCGGAAGTACATATAATGCTGAATATTCTATTGTCAATTCTGCGTTTTTCTTTATTTCATTTTAATCTAAAATTATCAATAAACTTAGCTATTTATTGTGTTGTTGTTGTTGTTGTTGTTCATTGGATTTATTTGATTGATTTAAATTGCCAAATGAATAGAAATAATCAAAGATCAAATTTTTTCAAAATTTTTTTTCTTAAAAATTTGATTTTAATTATTTTTTAAATTATATATTATTTATGCTAATGAGTAATTTATTAGAATTTATGAGACTATGAATTTTTTGAATGTAAAATATTTATTGAGGGAGTCGAAGAAAAAGATTCTTCATTTTACTACTCAAGATTTAAAATCTTAAATCATTTCAATCCTCCTTATTTTTCTATTTCTTGAGAATTACAAATAGGAACAGAATTACAAGTCTGGCAAAATTTACTTCTATTTCAGTTTAACTCGAGACAATTTTATTACCAGGGAAGATCAAGGTTGACTAAGTTACTCAATCATTTTATTATTATAATTTTAATAAATTTTTATTGTCAACAGCCCATAACAAATTACACAAAGTTATTGAAGCTCATAATAAGAGTTGAATAATAAAGTTAATTAATTTTATGTTATCAATTCTTTTAGATTATTTGTAGCTAAATATTTTTATAAGTAATGATAATAATCGACTGTAATAAATATATAAAGAGAAGTTTTATTAATTTAGAAAAAATGAAAACAGGATGACCTTCTAGGACAAGATGACTTCTCTTGAAAAATTGCAAAATTTATTATACCATTGAAAATTTAAATCCTGATTCATTAAGCCAATTGTTTATTTTCAAAAGTAATCCAATGAATTATGGGATATAGATCATTAAATAATAAATATAATTTTGCAAGTAGTTTTTTTTTTTTTTTTTAAATAAAAATTGTTGGTTGGATTCTTTACGAGAATTAAATCTACTTTGTCCTAGTTTTTCCTACTCAGTAATCTTATTCTAAATCAGCCTTTCCACCCTCCTCTCTTCACTTCCCCCGTAAAATTAGGCAATCTCGACTATGACTAGAAAGTAAAGTAGATTTACCGTTTTGGTTACTGTATCTTTTGTGATCATAGTCTATGAAATTGCCATTATCTGTATGATCAAAGTTATTTTATTTCTTCTAACATTCTTATTTAGCAACTCCAACTATTTTTTTTTTATCATTCATCACATTGTTGTGTTCTATGTTGATGATCAACATCCAGCGAATATTTTTTCAATGAATTTAACTAAATTAAAATTACATACATTTAGAAAGCTTTGTAAATAAAAAAAACAAATATTTTAAAATAAATTTGAATTCACTCACAAATGCAGCTGAATGATTTAAAAAATTCCCATTAACTTTCTGAATTGGTCTAGAGATGAAGCCAAAAAAGAAGGAGAAAATAGTCTATTGAATCAATAAGCAGATTAGAATGCATAATTAGGTAGAAAAGTAAAAATTGTTTTGACATTTAAATGATTCACAAAAATATTTCACGAAATTCCTTGGGCCAATTAACGAGGACTAAATTTTTAACGAGGATCAAGATGATTCTGAAGGTGGTCTGCAGGTGTGTCATGATGCTTTTGAGGCAAAATTAAAAAGAAATAAAAAATAAAAGTAACAAACATCGTCATCACTTAATCCGAAAGAGATTTCGTATTGAAGAGGAAGAAGCAAAAGTGGAGGAAAAGAAGAAGAAGAAAAAGAAGAAGAGTGTGAGAGAGATGACGCTGGTTCATTAATACTCTCTTGGCAAGGCTCTTCCCTCGTTCCCCTTTGCTCTCAGTTCATTGAGTACGTCTGGTATGCGAGGCCCATCTACACTTGCCAGATCCAGACCTCTCCCTTTTTGTCGTTCCAGGATCGTCTGTGCAACTAGTGTAAACCAGCCTTACTGTGGCCTTCAACTTACAGCCAAGGTTTTGAGGCATGCCAAACTTACTGGACCACCATATCAACAGGATGTAAGAGAGTAGTCCAAAGAGGAAGCGCTCCAATAAATTGCCAGAATAAAACTGATAGACAGAATCAAGAATGATATGTAATCATTATTTATTTTATTGAAATTATTTATATTACATATTGCATATGTTTGTTACTCAAATTCATTAGTATTAGAATAACGGTAATATTTTAATTTTTCTTTATTCAACAGGTGATTCACGATGATCCTTCGTTGGAATGCACATGAGAGAGATTAACAACGACGCCTCACTCTCGATTTCAGATCACGAGGCAGACAGAGTACAGCACATGACTCTCAGGTCCTGATGCAAGAAGAGGTATATCGTCGTGTCTCATCGGCTTCTTCTCATTGCTTATCCCTCTTCTTCTTCTTTGTTTTTACCATCACTCTTCTTCGGCAATTCCATCACGAGCCACACTGAGAAACATCCTACAGACTTGGTCATCTTTCCACGTATACAAGAGGCGAACGACTTTGCAAGTAGACACTTCTCGCCTGCTTTACCTGCCATTTTCTATGCTGTAATACCAACATGAATATACTGAGTATACTCATCAAGTAAAACATCATGAATATCAATTTGCCATCATTATAAATGATCAGGCAAAAATAAATTCATTATTAACAGCATTTAATCGTCATTTTAAAATTGTTTGTTAATTATGGAATTTTAGTTATATTTTCTTTGTAATTAAATGCTGGAGAATCGAATAAAACTATTTTATGAGTGCATTTAAATTATGATGATTTATTATTTTGGTTTAACGAGCTGAGCTTTTACATTGAAATAAATAGGATAATAAATATTTTCAAAGGGTTTGATAAATTGTTGGAATTGAAATAATTTGTTGAAATCGAAATAGTGTAGATGACTTTTAAATTACAAGTAGTTTATCAAATTGGAAAAAATATTTTTCATGTTGGATGATCCTTGAGGTTTATCATGGATGTGTATATTTTATTCTTGATGGAAAGTGTAAAATTTTATGCCAAGATGAATAAAATTTAATTAAATCATAAAAATTATATTTATTGATTCTTTTTTCAACTGATGGAATTTAAAAAATATCCTCTCACTTTTTTTATTATTTGAAATTTTTCATTGACAATTTGTTCACTCATTTTTGATTGATTGAAATATTTATTTGAATTAATTACACCTGACAGTTATAAAGATCAAGATTATACAGGATATAACTTGTATGAAATATTTATATACATATAACCAACTAAGTAACGACATTTTTCTATATTCACAAATTCATCTCTCATTTTTGATTCTCCTCTTCATCTACATCTTAAATCTGTCATATTCACATAACATTTTATAAATAAAATCAATTAATAAAACAAAAAAAATGGCTTACGAAAATTAATTAAAGGGAATCCAGACAGATCTTATTAACATTCTCATGAAACTTTACAACATAAGTTAATCATTTATCATGAACTTAATGTCAAGATAAGTTTAGACCATGATTATACAATTAGTGTTACTATGTAGCCTTTTTGTTTTATTTTTTGTCAAGATCTTTTGCCTACATTGGGGATTACTGGTTGGTGTGGAGATGACGTTAGCATTTAATTCCCATCTGTAAGATGTTTCTCTCTCGAGATTCCCGGCTGTTGGCAGTCTGCCCCTTTAACCACGTTAATTTCCGCGAGCAGGATCGCGGTTAAAGGACCGGCGAAAGGAGCGAGAGAAGGAGGAACCGGCTACGGAACTTGGCGGCTGTTACTGATGGGATGTAGCTTCGCTGGTTTATCTGGAATCTAGCGATGCGGGAGGTAACAGGTCCTTTCTACTCTATAGTCAAGTAACAGAAGAGACGCATCCTTGACCTTGGAATTCTGCAACACTCGGAACTGAGTCTCCTTTACTTTTGTTATTCGTATGTCTCACTTAATTTTTTTCCTTTTTCTTCTTTCTTCCATATCACACCTTCCTCATTGCTGTTAAATGACGCGCTACAAACTCATTCTTTTGCTGAATTTACATGTGAACTGAAGAAAAGAATATTTCAACTGACTGCTAATGACAACAGCTAACAATCTAAATTATTTTTTTACTTTGTTTTTATTTACGTGATCAGCAGTTAAGTAGTATTATTAATTGTCTGACGAAGACCAGACTAAAATTATCCTTTAAAGCTGGTGCATAGCATCGTGGTATTTTACAACAAGTCTCTCTCCCTTACTGGTTAATCTAGTTAGTAGTGATTCTTATTATGTGGCTGCTCGTTTGACCGGATTGCAATATCTACTTTCTACCTTTTATCTCTTTTATTGTTAGAATCCTTTTTCAAAATCTTTCTGCTTTAACCATCGTCGTAGGATCAAACATTTTGCCCGACCAATAGCTGAAACTAAAGACACTTTGTTTTTAAGAATTTTTTCCAAGTCATTAGAAGAGGTCTTTTGACCATAATAATTAAATAGTCAAACAGCCTCTAGAGAATGAAGAAGAAATCCTGTTGACGGCTGTTAAAGGATCTTAAGCTATTTATCCTGTTACTTCCACTGTCATCATTTTGTCATTTTTCTTAGCCAATTGTCTCTCAAGTAGTTGTAATTTTTTATTTATTCCTCCTTTTCATCGTTATATTGAGGAAACAAAGCGATTGGTCATACTATCGCTCTCGCTCCTTATCGTTTTACGGAAACATGAAAAATGACAACATATCAGAAAGAAATACCGCCCGTAGGTACTCAAACGATGAGCAATAATTTTGCGATAGTCTTGACATTATGAGTTTACGGAATAATATTATGTAGCTAAGAAAAATAGGTCAATGCACTTGGTGATGTGCATAAAAATATAAATGACTATTTTATATAATCATTTATAAATATATTTTCTCAGACTCTTTTGCTTATCTTTTAAAAGACGATGAAAAAGTTTAAAAGTACATTATGTTGATTGTCACTGAATAAATTGCTCAAGTAAGTATCTTATACTCTACGTTCTCACGATTTTTAAAAGTTATTTATTTAGGTCCGCAACTTAATCTGTTTAAGATAACGAAAAATATGACTGATAATGTAGCATTGGTAAAAAAAAAATAAAATAACGAGAAATTTCATTTTGCTCTGAAATCAAGTTAGAGTAGTCATATTTTGCTCATCTTATCTTTAACTATCCATTCTGACTTTCATTTCGCTTTTTAATTGTTTATGAGAGTTTAATTGTTTTTCTCTAAGAAAAAGAAGTATTGAATAAGTTTAATTTATTGATTACTTTTTTTTTTAATTGCTATTATGTATATGATTTTTAAACATTATCTTAAAGAGAAATAAATTGTAAAAAAAGTGAGATTCTTTAAATTGTTGTCAGAATACCACTGATGAAAAATTCATACCCGTTTATGCGTCCATAAGCGTACGCACGTGCACAGATGAACACTGGAAATTAAATTTCTTGAGTATTAATAAAATTAATTTACCTAAATGAGAATATATTTATTATAAAAGAACCATTTTTTTTGTACCAATTAAATAAATGAGTGCTTTTAAAATTTTTTCGAATTAAAAATTTGAGAAAATATTCAAAAATATCTGTTATGACATAATTTAAAGATACGCTTTTAAAAAGTTTGCAAATATTCAATAAATGCGTTATTTTGAATATTTGATAGAATATAAATGATGTACTATCACTTGATGCATCTGTTATTGCAATGAGTCAGAAGAGTTTGAAATTAATGCATAACATTAATATTATAAGCTTAGCACTGATGTTCTAATGAAAATCTTGGAGTCAAAGGGAATTTAGAATTTTTGCATGATAAGGAATTATGTTTTTATTATTTATGATAAAAATACTTCAAGGATTATCATGTATCTATTAATATATTAATGAAACATTAAAAATAATAATTGCTGTTCTTATTCAAACAAAACAATTGATTTATTTAATGTAATTATTTCGTTAATTTTTCTAGCAGGATTTTTTACGTTTTTAATTCTATTTTAATTAAATAAATTCAAAAATATTTTGGTATTTAAATATGAAAATAAATAAATAAAGTAACGGTTGAAATTTCAGTAGAAATTGTTGAAATAATTTAGCCTTTTTATTGAAAGCACTGTATTTATAATATCCTAATTTATATCCTTATTTGAAGTGTTTAGGATGAAATGGTTTTTTTGTCGGCAAATGACTCGACCTGACATATTAAATAAAATTTAAATAAAAAGTCGTTTTTTCTTTATTTCTAAAGAAACTTAGTCCTCTACCTAATTTAATATACTTCACATGATGAAGGATACCTCCTTGAAGTCCGGAGATGTGATATTAAAGAGCTGGAGATGAAGTAAAAGAAGCTGAAGTGTATTGTTCCAGACGTAGACAATGTTAGTTTGATGAAGCTAGCTGGGGATCGGTTGGTTAGAACAAGACAAATCTACTAGTCTGGGAAGAGAAGCAGCTCATATAGAGAAGCAGAAGCAAAAACTGAAGAGATGATTCTTGGAAATCCGAAAAGCGAAACACGAGACATTTGCGCGGCAGTCTTGTGTGACACTGGAGAGTATAGTTCGTATATTTCACGGCGGCTAAAATTTGTTTTCTCCCTCATATCAAGAAAACCCCCTTGTTACCCTCACTGACATCCATCTTCTACTTCACCTCACTCAAATTCTCTCCATGCTACATATTTCAGCATCATAAAACACACATTATTGACCCTTATAATATTTCAGTCATACACTCAATGTCTCTCTCTCACAGTATCACGATTAATGTCCTTCTGCCTAGGTATTGTTGTGGAACACAGGATCAATTTTCAAGTGCTGTGATCACTTAGTCTGGCTCAATAACCTACTTGACGTCATTTTTAATTTTTAACATTTTCATTCATTGTGCTAATATTTTTATCAAATTATCTTACTCTCTGTCGCTTCTTTTAAAACGTCTTTCTGGTAAAGAAGTATTTGAAACCTTTCATTTTTTTATATCACTAAGCTATACATGGTTCAATGTAATTGATCAATTATAATTGAGATTTAATTAAATTTTTTTTAAAATTAAGAATTTGTAAACAAGTAATTATTTGATCTTTTTTTTATTTTTTTTTACCCTAAAATAAATTTGCCAAGAAAATGATTATGTTCAAGGAAAGTTCTATCTTAAAAACATGCTTTTAAAAATATTTTAGAATTTTTTTCTGTCATAAATATGTCATATAAACAATGTTAGGAATCTTCTTTAATTTATAATTTACTACATCGTTAATAACATTCCTGAAAGTTTCAAATAAGGGCTGGATATTTTTTCCTCTACACAACTTCAAATAAAATCCATAAAGTATCATGAAGTGTCTCCACTTCTTCGATACCAAAATAAATACACCAAGAAAAAAAAACAAACAAACAAGTAAATTTTTTTAAAAAGTTCAACTTCAATGGTGTAATAAACAACGAGAAAACTACACAAAAGAGTGTCGGCGGTTGTTGAAAGGTATGACTTGAGCGTAAAAAGTTAGAAGACGAATTCCATTTTTTATTGAAAGTCATAGTTGAAGTTAAAGTTAATTAATTTCAAACAAATGTGTAATTCGAATAATGCTGTCATATTCCGGTTAAGAGTTAACGAATCTTTCGGTCAGAATGACGATCAGTCAGTGTGTAAAGTACTTGGCATTGCAATTACGATATTAAGTGCCGATGCCGAGTTATTTGTAAAGAGAGAAAGAGAATGAAGCAAAACCATTTGAGCTACAGAAGGGATGAATACCACGAAGTCACTATGAATGCTATAACTCTGCTTTTTCTTTACCATCATCTTACATATATATGTATATATATATATGTACATAATATATATATATATGCTTCTTTTTCATCACTCTGTTCCTCTTTGATATACTCAAACTCGTGGTAATACCGTGGTAGGAGTTACCAATACTTCCGTGCAGTTATTTCAACTGCATTCCATCAGTTTCTTCATCAACTTAGAGTTTGGAAATTTTGATCACTCTTGATTCCATTGTTTTCAAGAAAGTTATCTAAATAATAAAAAAAGCACATTTTAAGATAACTGTAATTAGAGTAAATCTATTAAATCAGATCAGATAATAAAGATTTTGGTAAATGAATTCTAGCATTGATAATTAGAAATAAACATTGATAACATTCAGAAAAAGTTGAAAGAATTTGTATAGAAATATTGACAAGTATAATTATCGAATAAATAACTTATAGAAAATATTTATCAATCTCAACTCAATAATAAACGATAATTTTTCCTAGTAGGTTTGAATCATTTGATTAGTCATCCAATGATTTGTGCAACTAAACTGGAATATAAAAGGTTGTGAAATAATGATGAAAGAGTAGAAAAACGTGCTCAGTAGTAATTCTATCAGTAAAACAATTACGCATATGTCATATCACAAAAAATATTTAAATTATCGTTTGTGCGTGAGTATTCTCGGACTTTTAAATACCTATGAGCTATTAGTAGGGTGTAAGATTACTCTATGAAACGATAAGCAAGTTGTACTGCTATGGTGTATTGATAATAATATAGTGGTCATAGTTGATTGTTCTTCGACGTGTATCTTTTGTAGAAAAAAAATAAAAATGGAATAATATCGAATAACAAGCTATTGGAGGAATAATTCAGGTCACACATGACTGCGGCAATATGATTCTAGTTACACCCGGAAACATTAAGCTTATTTTGTCCGGTCAGTAAACAATACGGAAACACTTCATCAGGCTTTATTGCGTCTGCATTTAGATTACTTGTAATCTCAGTGGCGCCTTACTATCCCTTTCAATTGATTTTATATCATTCTCACTAAAATATGAAGAAAAACAGTGTTGTCTGCAGTAGAATGTTTCAATTAATTCATTTATTATCTCAAACTAAATTCAAAGTGAAGTAGACATGATAATTTCAATGCTAGTATGTTGCAAAGTTAGTACTTGATAAATTAGAAACATTTGTCAAATGTCTATTGTCTAATCGTATTGGATTTATCATGAGCATGAGTATTAATGTTTTGTATTCATTTTCTGATAATGTGAACAGTTGTAGACATTTTGAAAAAAGTATTTCATTTTAAAATGGTTATTTTTATTTAAAAAAATAGAAGATTTATTTTTTTCATTTAATAATAAACATTTAGGATAGATACGAAATATTAATCAATGAAATTATCATTAATAATTTTATCTTTGAAAAAAAAAAGAATAGTTTACATAAAAAAGACTTATTTAGAAGTTTTATTTATGATTATAAATATTAAGTTTTAAAAAAAGATTATTTAGATAATTTTAGTTTAATTATTTTTAGAAAATTACTGATACATGAATCATTGAATTGTTGATGTATCAATGATTGATACCTATTTTATCTGTTTGATCTAAGTAGCTCTTACATGACAAGTGTTGATAAATATTAACTTCTTCCATCAAGATAAGGGTAGTTTAGGTAACTTTATAAAATGTTATCTATACATGATCTATTTTGCTACAGATTATCAATAATTCAAGTGCTGCTTTAAATAATATTTAGAATTTTTTACAATTTTTTTTAATAATTAAAAATCTATTAAAAATAAAATCAATTTAAAAATAAAATCCCTATTACTTTTTTAAATGTTTTTTTTTTTAATTTAGACTGACCAACCTAAAATACTAATAGGATTCAATAATTAATGACATTTAAATGGAATGTAATACGAATGATGAAAAAAATCTAAAAACTCATTAGTCGGTGGGTAAGTCTCGAATGTTTTGCCATTTATCTCTAGGTGTAATCCTTTAATTATAATGATCCGCAGAGTTTTAAAAAAATTCCATCACGAAGTTTTCGCTGGATCATTTTATATCTTGGGTTGATCAATATCTTGAGTAACGCCTTTGATTCTCCGTCATATCGATCAATTGTTAAACGAGCGTATAGGAGTGGTATAGTCAAGTATCGAATTCGTGATGATCTGAAGTGTAAGTAGGGAGAGAGGAGTGAATCTTTTCATCGGTCGACGTTTACGAAGTAAGAGAGTCTGCAATTTTCACTGTCCAAACTGGTTCCTAGGAGTTTCGAACAAATGCCGACGGCGCTAATAATAATGAGCCAAAACCTCTAAACTACCTTCGTAATCCCCTTCCAACATCGGCAAACTTCTTTGCCTTCGTGATTTGTCTTTTTTCAGGGTGCGAATTCTTCCCAACAACAGCTAACAATTATGATAACTTCTGGTATACTAAATAGCTGGTATTTTACATCTCATTCTACCTTCATCATCTTATACAAAACTTATTTCATCCTCTCTCTCATTTCCTCTATTCAATTTCCCAAATTGGATAGGAAGACATTTTAATTTCTTAAATTAACCAATTACTCGTCATTGTTCAGTTATTTTACAAATTAAATCAATTAATCTATTTTCTAAATCATTGTTAGTTCGTAGAAGATCATTAAAAAATTCATTTAACGATGTTTAATGATGTAGAAATAATGTCGGAAGAGTTTTGCAATTTAAATTTCATTAGTGCTGCCACGACGATATTTTTATGAACTTTACTGTCGCGATTTAACTGCCTCTCTCGGCAGTTTGATGAAGCTTAGCTGTTTTCTAACCTGTCAGCAAGTTACGCTTTTCATTACAGTGTCAAAATCAATTGTTGTATTTTTTTTATAAATTTAATAACAGTAGTTATTATTGTTGATACTTTTAATATTTAATTTTAAAAAAAAAACTTGAAAAATGTCTGAACGAAAAGTATTGAACGTAAGTAATATTTCGAAATCCATAAACATATATTCTAATGGAAATTATGTCAAACGTACTAATTTCGCATTATTTCAATAATGGAAAAAAAATTAATTGAAAATTATTTTTTAGAAATACTATCCACCTGATTTCGATCCTTCAAAAATCCCTCGTATGAAATTGGCTCGAAATCGCCAATATACTGTTCGGTTAATGGCACCTTTCAACATGAGATGCAAGACGTGTGGAGAATATATTTATAAAGGAAAAAAGTTTAACGCAAGAAAAGAAGACGTCGAGGGAGATGATTATCTAGGAATAAGAATTTATCGATTTTATATAAAATGCACGAGATGTTTACAGGAAATATCTTTTAAAACTGATCCTCAAAATACTGATTACGAGATTGAAGCAGGAGCCACGAGAAATTTTATGGCTTTGAAACTTGCTGAGGAGCAAGCCCAAAGAGAAGAAGATGAAAAGCTTGAAGAAGAAGCAACCAATCCAATGAAGTTATTGGAAAAAAGAACACAGCAATCAAAACAAGAATTAGAATTATTAGAATCTTTAGAAGAGTTAAAAGATTTAAACAGGCGACAACAAACGATTGATTATGATCAAATGTTGGAACAATATGACACTCAGGCTGCTAAACAAAGAACCTTGAAAGAACAGGAAGAATTAGATGAACAATATGTGAAATCTATTTTCAAAAAAAGACAATTGAAGGGAACAGTTGTTGAAGAGGAGGTTGTAGTACTACCTGAGGAATGTGAAAAGCCTCCTGAGAAACTTAGAAAAGTAGAAGATAATTCCGATTATGTTGAAAGTACAGAAACTACACAATCAGTAAGACATGATTTCTAATTACATATATTTTTTCTCAAAACAATTTTATGCATAATTATTTTTAAAGTATTGATTTAATTTTTACAAGAACTTAAAAAAATTTTTTTTTAATTATGATACGCTTGTCACATATTTCAATGATAATATTATTATTAATACTAAATTTTTTATTATTATGCTTTCAGAAGCCTTCATCATGGTCACAATCATGGTCAACTTCAACCACATCAAGCTTATTAAAAAAGAAATCAACATTTGGAGTTAAAATTTCAGTAGGAACTTCTAACGAAAAATTATCAGAAACAACGACTTCGAATTCAACAGAATTAAATAAATCTGACAGCAAAAATTTAGATAATAAAGAATCAAGCGTTGAATCTACAAATGAACCAGAAGAACCAGTTAAAAGTGAAAAAAGTGAACAACAAAGTGGTTTATCTTTATTGGGTGCTTATTCGAGTAGCAGTAGTGATGAAGAAGGTTAATGATGATTATTGATAGATGAATTAGATTACAAAGTAAATAAATTTATATCATGCATTTGTATTTTGAATATAATTCTTGACAGTTTAATTCAGTGAGAATAGTTATAAAATACAATGATTGTAAATATTAATATAACTCAAAAAGAATCGAAGCATTTTAATATAAATATCAAAGTGTTCAAAGACCAAAAATTTTTGTTCATATTTTCTAGAATGATAAGAACATTCCTGGATAACTCTCAGTACAATCCTTGTAGAACGAAGAGTCCTTTTTTCCTAGAAAAAAAAATTACAATAACGATAAAAGATTAATGACTATTGAAATTTTTTTTTATTTTCGATTTGTTTTAATAACTAAACATCTTTAGAAATACTCTAATCTAATTGTTTCAATATTTAAAACGAAATCAATGTAGCAGAAAATTTTAAGTTTTTCTAATTAAGATAATAGCAAAAAAATATCAATTACTACTGGTAAATTTTTTAATTGAGTCTTATAAAAGTTTATAAATTTTTAATTGATTTAATTTTCAGGTAAAGTAGAGTGTTTAAGTTAAATTGAGAGAGAAATTTTTTATCATTTTTTATTAAATCGTAAGTAAACAAAATATTTCAGAATTGATTTTTCGAAATTTTAATGTAAATTATACCCTTAATAAATTTACAGATAATAATTATTGTACTTATAAATTCAATCAAGCGGGAAGTGGTAAAAGCTTTTGATGTTTCATTATTGTAAGTAATATGAATTCAAATTTCATTACATAATCAATTTTCAACCCAAGTTAATTTATCAATCAAAAAAAGTGTGAAGTTTTTTTAATAATTAAAAAGCATATTATTCAAAATTAAATGAATAATAATTAATTAAAGTAAATTAAAACTTCCTAAGGTGAAGGAAATGAATCTTTATAAAACGTTTTATTATTATGTTTCATTTTCTTCGAGGAATGACTCCAACATTGCGAAGATTTATATTTAAAGTTGGAATTTAAACTTTCAATCTCCCTGCCACATTGATCAACTATTTGATAAGCGTAAGAATCAACATCAATAACATGTCGTGGATTTACGACTGAGTTATGACTGCTATCGCAACGAGAGGTATGAGAATGTCGATTCATTTCTTTAGATTCAATCAACCATTTGTAGAACCCTTCGATATAACGAGATTTATTTTTATATTTTTTATATTTCTTTTCTAACTCTAGAGACTTTGCCATTTCATCTTTCACTAATTTAATATTATAATTATATAATGATTCATAGAGAGATGAAGGCACTGTTGTAAATGTTTTGGAATTTTGTTTTTTTAACGAATGAGTTTGTTTAGAAGGCGAGTCTGCATGTCGCGGTAATTCACATTCCTCGGTTGACGAGTTTGAACGATCCAAGACATACCGATAATCTTTATTGTTTTTTGCTTCTAACGTTAATTCCAATTGTGCAATTCGTTTCTCTAAACGTGTCCTTTGTTCCTGCGAACGTCCCTCTTGATCTTCCATTTGCTTAACTAATTTTTCTAAATGAGTAAGTTGGATCTCTTTTTCCTCGAGTTTCACTGTCAGTATTTTAATTGTTTCTGACTTAGCAGCTATTTCCTTAGTCAACTAAAAAATCAATTAATTTTAATAAAAAAAAACTATTAATTCAATTGCTAAAAAAAAAAATACAAACCTCCTGAACATTGGCATTGGATTTAAAATTGGAGTGGTTTGCTGATTTGGTTAAATAGCTAATTAATTCATCTTGAACTTGGATTCTTTGATGTTGCTCTCGTAGAGTCTGCTCTTGAAGCTGTAGTTTATTTTTTACAGCATTCAAATCGGTTTCTAATTCCATATTTTTTCGTTGAAAGAGAGCTATTTCCTGCTCATAGTCACCATTTAGTTTAATAAATTCCGTAGAACTAAATAATTGTACTTTCTGAGAATTTTGAATGTTTAACTCCATAATTTGATCTTCTAAATCCTTGAATTTCTTTTCCCTAGAATGATAAATTTTAGAAATAACCATTCGGTTAAATGACTATTATTGAAATTATAATTAGTCACATGAAACCAAAAAATTCATTTAAATAATTTTAATTTCTTTTACAGTAACGAAGTTGAAAAAATTTGTTACAACTTTGAATGTTAATTAAATTAATTACATGAATTCATGTTCATTTTGAAGTCGACCATAATCTTCTGTTAATTTTATGACTAAATCTTTTTCTTTTTGTAATTTATTTTTTAAATCTTCTTCTACAGATAATTTTTCTTCCTTGAGTTTTGCAATTAAATTTTGATGTTTGACTAATTCTTGATTTATAACATTAACTTCTTTTTCTATATCATTATTCTTTATTTTATCCAAATTCTCTTTCATCTCCACTAGCCTAGAAAAAAAATTTCTTTATTTTTAACTTCAATGACAGTTAAATTAACAACTCAACCTTGATTCAAGATTGTTTCGTTGACTTTCTAAGCTGATTATCATTTCTTCGGAATTTTTCAAACTTTTATGTAAGTCTCTTGTTTCTCGCTCAAAGTTTATGTCATTTTGCTTTAGTTGTGATTCTAAACTTTTGATATATTCTTGATATTTATACATTTCGTTGTGATTCGCCGCTATTGTTTCTTCTAACTTCTGAATTCTTGTGTTTGTTTTCTTTAGTTCATTATCTACTAAAGTTTTCTGTTCTTGAAGTTGATTGAATTTTTCCACTTCACTATTTAAGTTCATTCTTAAGTTATTCACCACTTCATCACTTATGGTTTCTAAATCTCGAATTCTTAATCGGGCCCCTTCTATTTCATCCCACATCAAAATTATTTTTCTAATTAAATTACCATTGGAATCATCTAAAATTTTTTTCGTGGCTTCTAGTCTCAATTTCATGTGTTCAATTACATTTTTAAATTGATCAACCTTTTCTATAATTTCAGGAGATTCACATTTATCTCGACAAAAGTTATTAGTCCACTCAACAAGTGCTGAGTATTTCTCAATCATCTCTTCACAAAGATTAACACATTCTTTAGGATATTCTCTGAGTTCATTCTCTAAAATCGATGCAAACTCTCTCGTGACAGAAGCATTAATAAAAGCACCATGTTCTCCACTCTCTTTACGAAGGTTTTCGTTTTCACGACATTTATTCGAATTATCTGGTATCAATTTAATTCCTTCTACTTTTCCGGGATCCTTCAAACCACTGGCAATTATTTTCTTCCGCAATTCAGATATTTCATCATATATATCTAATGCGTTTTTCTATAAAATTGAGTTCATCATTTAAATAGATTTTCTTTCTTTTTTTCTAATAAATTAATTTTTTACTTAAAAGAAATGCATTGAGTAGTTAGTAATGAATAATTCATGTTTTAGTAGTAAATATTATTCTATTACTATTAGTTTACTCTTGTTAATGAATGCAAACAAGCTATCTTACCTGCTTCTCTTCAATTTCATTTCGAATATTTAAATACCGATTTTTTTTATTCTTAAATTGGTTTTCCAAATGTCTCTGTACATTAGAAGGAAGAGGAGAAATTTTATTCTTCGACAAAGAAGAGTTACCATTTCGCGAAGGAAAACGTCGCAGAGGTTTTCCTTGAGAATTTAGAACTTTAATATTATGTGATGGAGTTGATGATAACTGTGGGTCCGTCTAAAATATGTGTTAATGTATTTTTAGATGTGATGATAGAAAAATAACAAAGAGTTTTTTTCTTTCATTAATGACCCTCACCATGAATGACCCTGGATTATTTTGGTTGACGATAGTTGGGATCTTGCTGCGAACTCCAGATGCAGATGCAGGTCTTCGAAGAGTAACTGATCTCGTCACTTTCGAAGCACAAGCATTTTCGTCATCGACCTTGTCTAAAGATAAATGTATTTTGACAGTTCAATGACATTTGTTTTTTATTACTTCTGACTAATTTTTGTATGAGTAGTTTTATTTACCATTTGATTTTTTTGTTTCCAGTCGAGTTGTAGACATAATTTATTTTCTGGTATTAACACTATTTGAAAATTTTGGTATTTCTTCAAAAAATTCTTCATATATTAGTAAAATATTCCCCTGATCTAAAATAACGAGTTTCATTGATCTGAAACTTGTTTCATATTACATAAAAGATCAACAATAATTGCTCATTTCATTCAATTACGATGAAAATTCCAATTTCAATTTTTTTCATTCTTCATCATTTGAAGTATTTATTAATTAAATTAAAAATAATTGCTAAATATTATTAATTGACAACATTCTCGAAAATTTCATGAAAATTTAATTTAACATTTTAAAAAAAGTTGTAAAAAACTTTTAATTAATCTCTTCATTAGTAAATGAAATATACTAATATTTGAATGTTTTTTTTTTACTCTTTTTAATTAATTAATTTAGAATCAAAAATTAATTCAGAATTCATTATCGTAATAACCAAACATTTCAACAGAATTTTTTATTCAATTAATTCTCCATTGAGTATAAATAATTATTTGATTTATTATAAAACCACAAGTAAAACAAGCTCTGAAAAAGAATATTTTTCAAATTTACCATAAATCAGTTCTGTTACATTTAACTAATTAATTAATAACTCCAATTGCATTTTTTATTAATTGAAAACAAATTAATAAAAAATATAAACCAATTGAAATATTTTTAAAGATAATTTATAACGCTAAAAAGCCCAAACATAATTTCATCATGAAGAATAACATGTTTTTAAAAATTACACGTGGTCTGTTTAATCGTTGTAATATAATAAACAAGAAAAATAGAAACGATCAAAAACAATTACCAAAAACTGTTGAGGCAGCAGCGCAATAACTCGTTCATAAATAAAACAATTCTGCTCTTGCACAAGGTTGAATTAATTAAATTCTCTTTCTCTCTCATATACACCAAGCTTTTAACTTTTTAAATCATCTCTGTATCTACGAAATAATATTTTAATGTCGTATTTAATATTCTTTCGTGTTTAATAACTCTGTAATCGTATTATAAAAGAATATTTTATTACTATTTAAATTATCTTCTTATTATTAATAATTGTCATATATTGTTATCAATATGTTATTGTCTTTTTCTGGTAATAAGAATAATAATTAATTGTCGTTATTTACAATTCTTAAATATTACACATAAATAAACGTGCGCAAGCTTTGCAACACTAGTAGTGACGGTCCTCTCGCGTCAGACCGAGCATTCAGACGCTCCGAGCTTTCAGTCGTTTAAGAACTTGCAAACGTATCAGACGTGCTTGTGCTAAAACTTATTGAGGTTCCATGTGCTTGATGACAATAAACATTTTAATATTTTTATACTATTTTTTTTAGTTTTTTATCTCAAGAATTCCATTATTTTAACTGTGAGTATTATTTAAACAATTCTATTCCGTCACTACTAATTAATTTTTATTTAATCTGAATAATAATTGTAACTAATTTATTGTAAACATAACAATACATTATAAATGTATTATAACTATAACAATTAGAGTAAAAAGAAAATGAATGATCAAATATCAGTAATAGCTAAAATAAGAAGAGTCGTAATAATTATTAAAAGAAAAGCTTTTTGGAAGATTATAATGATTATTCATTTGTTTTACTCAGAAGTTCAGGGTCGTTGTGATTCCTTAATTAAATTGCTTCTTCAAAGGTTTCGGAGTAGATGATAATGGGATTACTAATGACCTTTTCTTTGCCCAGTCAGATTTCTTATCAATGATGAGTAAGCAATGCTTTTTTTTTTGGCAAAGTATTACCTCACATGTTGGATTTTTAAAAAATTTAATTTTTTATTAGCTGAATGTATTGTTTCGAAAAAGCAATTAATGTTTGTGAACTATAGTAAATATTTTCAAACTTTTTCACCGAAATTCATTAAACTTCTAATAAAATCTCTGTGTTAATTTCCATCAAAGTTGATAAACTTTTTCGAGCTTGTGTCATAGATCCACGGTATAAATTCTATATCTCTTCGATTTCTCTTCAATCTTTTTTTTTACTCTTTTTGCCATGTTGATTCCAAGAAATCGTCCCATAAATTCTAAACTTTACTCCTTTATATTACTAGCTTTCCTCGAGTGTTTTTATGAGTTAAAATTGATCATAAATTATACATTATTGATGATTTTTTGCTCTCATAATTTTTGTGATATTATCCACAAAACTCATATAAATCTCAAGTACCCCATTAACTATGAAGGAAAAATTGTAATAAATTTTTAATACAATTCAATGTTTGACTATACTTTTTATTGAATTCTATTTGTCTCTTAGAATGTCACAGAATGTTGCACTTAGTGACAGCATTCTTACTTTTGTCTTTGAATATCTTTATATATGTGAAATAGTGCTTTTTACTTTTTTATTTCAAAACAAAATATTCTATATTGACATTTATTACATTTATTTATTTTTTCTTTACAGTGTTTATTTTAATATTTTTTTATTAAAAATCTAATTAGCTATTTTTTGTCCTCGTTTAAAGCTATAATAAAAGTAACAATAACAATGATAATAACAATTATTTTTAATGAAAAACTATTTTTATAGAGCTATTTTGATAAAAGTTATTGTCCTCCAGAGCTTATTCTTATTTTGGTTCCAAAAAATCTCAAGTCTTTCTTTATTCGTGTACTATCCATGCCTTGAGAAGATATTTCCAATCATCTTAGAGGATTGTCGATGTGCGAATGTTACCCAAAGGATTAAATGCTCCAATAGCTTTGCACTTACTTCGGATTTTGAAGCTCTAGATGTGAATATGATGTGAGCCACTGAGTCAATGACTGCATTGAAGCAATCTTTAATCTCCCTAATCCTCCCTTCAATACTTCATACGTTCAATAGATAGCTTTTTGATTCTAGAAACTATTTATGAACTGTCACAAACTCAGAATGAAACGCCAATGAAGGAAGTCAAACTGACGAATCAGTCTGAAAGTTTAGTAAAGTTATGGCAATCTTCAACAAAGTAAGTGTAACTGAAACGCTGTTGAAATGAATCAATAAATAGAATAAAATTTTCAAAAAGATCAATGATGCATGCTGAAAGTTTGGAATTCAATTTTACGAGAGTCTTAGAATTAAATTGTAGTTTGAATGGAGGCACATTGTTTAGACTTTAAAAGTCAAGAGGCTCGAGTCGAGTGGCATCTCGCCAAAGATTAAAGAGGTAGTAGTGTCGAGTCAAATGTCTTGTTGTATAGATATCAGCATTCCCAGCTATATATTTAGGTTTTCACAGGATATTGGCCTTTCCTACTCTTAGAACTCTATAGCACATCAATTTCCCAAATGGTCTAGTTATACAGCACTTAGTACAGAATAGTAATCTTCTGGTTTATTTCTTTCACTTAAATGTATTGAAAAAATAAATTTCCTTCACATTATTTAAGATTAAAGAAGCTTCAAGAAATTTCAAGCAAGCCTGGAACAAAAATTTCCCTTCCAAAACCTATGCTAATAAAATTATTTCGTCCGATGTGAAAGCCAATTTAATAGAGGTTCATGAAAAACATTCGCATGTTGAGTATTCTTCTTCAATACAATCAATTAGAGAACACTGGGGGAATATTGCCTAAAATTGAATGAGAGTCCTATCAATTATCTCCCAATTTAATTAAATTACCAGAACATAAAATTAAAAATACACTTTTAAAGCATCACTATTACCGTAATCGCTTTCAACCTATTATAGCTAGATTTTTCTCTTGTTCTTCATTAAAACTTTTAATGCAAAAGTTACTTCAGATTTATAGTTCATTATTACACAGTCCCTGATCAAGATAATGTAATCGGTACACTTTCTCAAACACTTTAAATCCATTTTCAAGTTAATACATCTTTCTATCATTTTATACTGAACCTTAAAAACAAGAACCTATCATTGTCCTTCTAACTTTCATGCAATTTACTTAATCCAGCCTTTTATCAATAATTGAAGTGGTGAATTAATTGTTTTTTGATTTATTTGTTACAGATGGATAATCATATGAATTTAATCTTTTTTCTTCTACTAATTGGAGTTATTGGACAATCTTCAGCAGCAAAATGTGATAGAAGAATGGACACATTTATTGAACCTACAGAGCTTGATGGAAGATTTTTTATCACTGTTTGGTCTGCCAATAAAACTGAAACAGTTGATATGTATATGCCAAATACTCGTTATATTGGTGAGTTAATCAGATTGGTTGACTTCCTGTAGAGGAAATTAATCTCCAATGACATAAACCTATGTATTATGTCATTTAACAGATCTATTCGTGCAAATTACGTTCCAATCAAATGTCATAAATCAATAGATATTTGATATTCTTCATTTCCCTTGACAAATCTACTAAATTGTTTGAAATGCGCTCTCGAAGCTTTTTGAGTATTTAGAAAATTGTGTTATTAAAACGTTATACAATAACCTAGTAAAACTGGCGATCAGAATATTCAAATAACAATTCAGGGATGCTCAATGTAGCATCGTCGATAGATTTCATGTAGAGCTTGTCGAGAAGGGTTTCATTGTTGACTCATGTAAATTACATGACCAATATTGAAAGCTATTGATGCATTAGTTAAAGAAAATATGAATATGAGAATAAAAAAGTAATTAGGATGAACATGATTTATTGATAGAGAATTTATGGAAAAATGTGATTGATTGAAATGATACATAAAACCATTTAAATCATAATGTAATGGAAGTATTTTTTATTTCAAATGTTTGAATGAGTATTTTGTTTCTAACAAAATGATTAAAAACTTTTTCTGCAATATGAACATAGAATTTAATGATTAAAGCTTCGAAAAAAAAAAAATGTTTAAATTGAAAAACAGAAAAATTTTATTTAGATTTAACTCTATTTTATTTCTTTCATCAAAACTCTATACATAACTTTGTCCTATAAAAGATTGTGAATATTCGATCAAAAATTTAAGTATATTTGCAATTATTTAATTTTATTATGAATCAATTTAATTCTATTTTTATATGGAATAGTTTTTAATTTCATTCATTTTACTTTATCTTAAGTGTTTTCGTCTATTAATCTAATTGAGCTTATCCACACTATTTTTAACACTTGCATCATAAAAAACAATTTTTTAAATTATTCTTTCTAACCTGTTCTCTATCAAGTATGTTACCTAAATTACGATCAAAACTTCAAAAGCTCTTAAAGCTATTTAACTAATCAATTACAACTGTATTTATTCTGTTAATTGTTCTATTGAGAAGAATCAGTAAGAGTTTACTTGAGAATTTAATTAAGTATTGATTGATTTTTTCTATCACTTCAATTAATTACTTGAAAAATACTTCTTTACATTTTTACAAAACCTTACTTCTTTCATTCTTTTATTATTTTTCTTTTGTATTGCGTAATTCTCATTCTTTTAGCTAAAATGAATTTCGACTTCCAATTTAAAAGAACGTCTGCAGCAGCAGATTAGTCCGGATATTGCGACAATCAGAACTTGAAAAGTCTTAGAAAGATCTGGAAAAAAAATATAAATTATAAGAATAATGTATTTGTATCCTTCCTGAGTCGTGATCGTTTATTACAAGTGAAATGTAATATGCGTTATGAAGGTTATTACTTTAAATGTGTTTTCATGACTAATCCATTTAATTCAGGGTTATGAGAACTGACGCATCCTCCACCAGGGTTTTACTGTGTCTGAACTATCATGAGCATAACTACTAGGATATATGCGAGCTCATGTGTCAGCTTTGACGTGAAAACAATTGAAATTTAGATTTAATCTTGATGCTCAACCCAATCAAACATCAACTCCAATACCACTAGAGATATTAAAAATATTATCCTTCAAATAAAATAAAGCTTTTTTGATCGCGTTATCAATAAATCCTTCAAGAGTTTCGTGATAAAAAAAGAAACAAGTAGTTGTTCGAGGAAGTTAACAAAATAAATAAAAGTTTATTTAGCTTTTGTTTGACACGTGGTTCTTACATTCCTTCATACCCACGTTTCAACCAGCTTGATTGCCTGGGAACGCGTCAGTTCGTCGACGCAAAAACGACATCATTGCTGAAAGGGGAAGCTGCGTGTAAAAAAAAATTTTTTACGAGTTTACCAAGTCACTATGGAAGACCTCCAACATACACAGGAAGCCATAGAGACGTAATTTACACTCTTAGATGTCCAGAAAGTTCTAGATGTTTCGGAGTATTAAAAGCTAAACACTTAAACTAGCCGTTAAATATCGCTTAAATACTTTTAAACGAGCTAAAAGTAATGATTTATTGGAGTTGTTGTTTATGAATGATTTATCGTAATTACTATAAAAAGTTTATAGAGTTTTTCAAAAGTTGTTGTATTCAAATTCATTTTTTTTATTTTTAAAATATGTATTTTTAAAGACTTGGAGGATTAGGATATTCCAAGTTCATTTATTAGATAAGAAAAAAGATGTGTTGAGCAGAGAGATTATGATTAATGATAAATACTATTTTTTAAGATAATTTGAACATTAATCAACTATTTTTATTACTACAAGAAATGATGAAAAAAGTACAATTGAAGAACCAGAAATGACTCTAGAATACGTCGCATCAATTCGATCTCCCATGATTTGTAGATTCAATTGAATTATCCGATATTTCTGGACCAAAAGGAAGAGAAAAAATTCCGACTTAGCTAGCGAATTTATCAAGTACTTCAGTCTACTAATTTTTCTTCATTCTTCAAGCCTTTTTATGGTTGTCAGACAACGTGATAATAGAGATCACGTTCAATCTCTCGTTTTATTTCAAGCAATCACTTATATGAATGTGACAAAATTTATGTTGGAAATCAGCGTCTCCGACATATTTGAGTGTATAGGGCCTGTACGAGTGTTCGGCCCTAATCGGTTTCCCCCGTAGCCTTTCGGCTAACGTCTCTCGTCGTGCTCTTCACTTGATTCAAGTTGGTCGTCTATTACGGTTCAATAATATATTCATTGATAAATAAAGTTCTAATTTCTAATTAAACTAAGTCTTATTATTATTGTTTAAATCCACATAACCTCTAACAGGTTATGGGCCCAGAGCTCGCTTTCACTGAGTAGATTAATAAAGTGTTTGTTAAATTATAAAAGGTGTAGTATAGAGAAACGTGTAAGTGATTTTGGAAAATCTAACAAAGAAGACTTGCAGTTTCAATGGCTGAAAACAAAGACAAAGAAGGATCGACAGTGTCGTCGAGTTAGTATCAATTCTTTTAAAGTAAAATGAACAAGAAAATTAATGTATACATTATTAAATGAAAGGCGGTTTGACGAGTGATGACACGGTTTGGAAAATAGTCAACGAGTGTCCAATGTTTAGCTAAAACAAAGAAATCATTGTTCATTTTACTGAATAAGGTTATTTAAAATCTAGGCCTAGTATAAAAATAAAAAAAAATCATGATTAAGTACAAATAAATTAGAAACTAAGCACGATCGTGCGGCGAGGTTTGGCTTGGCGGGAATTTGAGAGTCCATTGTGACGACAATTGACGAGTTGTGCGCATGATCAGACAGTTGAACGGGAAAACGAGTGCTAGACAACGAGCGAAGGAATGTAGATGAAAAAAAAAATAATAATAAACAAACAAATGAAAGACGCATTACTGGCTCTTTGTCTCGAACTACGGGCCAAATTCTCGCTACACTAAATTAAATAAAAGTTGATCAACTATAAAATATATGTTTGCATGTAAACTAACAATTCTTTTCATTCCTACAGCTCTTGAAATAGACACGTTAAATGAAATGCTTGATAACATGACATTTGAAAATGTTATGGTCAAGCTGGAGGGTGTGTTTATGCTTAAAGCAAACCACCCAAATGAGGAAATTGAGTTATCCCTGCATGAAAATTATATTTCACTAAAAACTCAGACGAGTGTTGAGTACAAAGCAGGTGAGCGAAGGGTATTTTATTTTATTTTTGAAATATTTCCAAGAAAATATGTATAGCTATACAAATGAAATTATAATTAAGATGCATCGTAAATTTAATTATTAAAAATCTCGAGTAACTGTGCATATTTAAAGCACGAATAATAAAAGACCTATGAATGTCTGAAGACATTCTAAATAATAATTTTTAAACCATTAAAATCAAATTACTCATGCTTGGTGGTTGAGTGCCGTGCATTTGGCTACTATGTATGAGAGTAGAGTTTGTATATGTGTAACCTTGTGTTCGGGTAAATGTATACTTGCTCGTCTTAGTCTGGAGAAACTTGTGTTCGGTGGATCCAGCTAACGACATGATTTAAAATCCTGCCAAATGTCAGATTTTTATTCTTTCTCAATATATTGCAGCTAAAACATTTGTTACCAAAGAGGAGTTGAAAGCGCTAGAAGTATGGCTGGACAAATGTAAGAAACAGGGCGTGAAAGCTGTGCTGCCGAGTACTGTAAAGAAACAGGAAATAGTTGATCCTGTAGAGGAACAATGGTTGGCTACGAGAATCAGCAACGACAGAACGAATGACGACAGTAGTGGTGACGACGGAAAGAGTGACGAGAGAATCAGTAACGACAGAACGAATGACGACAGTAGTGGTGACGACGGAAAGAGTGACGAGGGAACTAGATATGACGGAACTAGTTATAAGAGGAGTGTCAACACAACGAGAGCTATGATTCATAATGTAGAAGGAGATAATATAACTCAGTTGGCCACTGAGACAAAAGGTAAAGGTCTACCTAAAATAATTGAGACAAAACCGGTAAAAATATCTCTAAAGAAATTTAACGTTCCTAAACTATTGAATAAATCTGACAATAAAAATTGTTTAGATGACACAAATACAGAAACTAAACAAAAGACTGACGAAAAGGCGACTGCCTGGATACCTTGCTTCAATGCCATGGACAATATGCTGTTGCAGCAGTCCAAAATGTTGGCTAGCTTAACTGAAACTATGAAAAGCATGGAGAAAAGGCAATCAGAAATTATGGAAGAGTTATGTCGTAACCGACAAAATATGAGTGATCTGGGTAAACAAGTAGAGAAAATCGAGTGTAATATAAAACAGGTAAAAGAGTGTGAACCTGATGTGAGTTGCATGACCCAGAACAGAAGCTCAGACATCAATCTGGGAGAACCGAGTGGTCACAATTTAAATAGCAATGTAAGACAGAATGACGACAGATACGTTAGAGCTGATGATGTTAAAGATGCAATAAAGTATGAGATAATAAGTAAAGATGTGGGTACGCGCCGTGATTACAAATTAACTAATCAAACGAAATTTGAATACTTTTACGATTATTTTTCTTCAGAATTGAGATCGCTTGAACTATTGTATGTAATTGACACGAGTGAAAAACCGACTAAAAATTATGATGCAAATACTTGACAAAACATAAATTCAAAGTGCGTGATATTCTCATAAATCGTTTAGAGTCATACTATCACACAAAGGTAGCTCATTTAAAAGATCCTGTCGAAATACTAAATAAAATAAAAGAATTAAAACGATATGAGGTGAATTTAACTACTAGTATGATTAGAAGGAATTTTCACACCATGCAGTATTCACCAGATAAAGAGAGTGCTTCTGAGTTTTGTGAAAGGTTTGAAAACTGCATACGCGATTATGGGAATATCTCAGACACTGCGACCTTTTCTGAGGAGGAAAAACGCGACACATTTTATAATGCTATTATGACCACGGTTCCTTCTGTTCAAGCTGTTGAGTTTATAAGAGTGAGTGGGACTGGTAAGGGTTTAGATTATGAGAGTCTGAAAATGTTTTTGATGCAGGCAGAGGCAAATCGAAATCAGACAAAATCAGGAGAGACCAGAGCAGCAATGACAGTTAAGAAAGGTACGAGTGCGAGATGTTATGAGTGCTCTGATTTTGGTCATATCAGTTATGATTGCCCCCGAAAAGGAACAGGTGTTGTGAAATGTTACGAGTGTAATAAGTTCACAAACCATAAGGCTGACGAGTGTCCTCAAAGACAGGAAAGACTAAAGAAGCAAGGATCTACGAGTGGTCGAGTTTATAAAAGAGGTAATGGCAGGTATAATTACAATAAAACTTACAAAAATCTGGACAGATTAACGACAGACGACAGACATTGAAAAGGAGAAATGACGATAATACGAGAGGTTATAATTACAAGAGAGGCAGATTCAATCAAAATAAAGGTCGAGGTGGCTACAAATATGTTAATAAGAACTTCAAACAGCCCAAATCAAATAATGATGGGAATAAGAAATCAGCTGATACTGCAAAGGGTAAGTCATTCTTGGCTGATATTAACTCTAAGTTAAGAAACGATGATATTTTACACGAGTATAATGATGATAGAGAAAGAGTAAATAACGAAGGTAGATTAGTAGCCAAGTTCTTAGCCGACTCAGGTGCGACAGAACATCTCACAAATTCTAGAATAATTTTTAAGACCCTGGACGTAAAAGACTACGGTACAATAAAATGTGCTAATAAAAATCCTTCAGCGGACCTGAGAACGGAGGGAGTAGGCCAGGTTGAAGTAATCCTGGACAATAACAAAGTTATGAAAATTGATAACGTTATATTTGCGGAGGCTCTTTCTGATAATCTTATGTCCCTGAGAAAATTCGCTGAAATGGGATTAGCAATATATTTAGATAAGAAAAGGATAAATATATTTGATCCAGTCTCGAATGAGCTATTCATTACAGGTGTTTATAATAAACCCTATTGGATTATTGAACTGGAAATCAATCGAGATACGGCTGGAAACGAGAGTAATATATGCGAAAGATCTAACAAATATATTTTAGCTGACTTGACGAGTGATTACAAAACAACTGTAAATGAAGCAAGATGTATGTGGCGAAACATTGCGACAGAAGACAAAACGAGTGCTGAGGAAAATTTTATTAACCGAACAGATATGAGCGAAAATGATAATGAGTGTACGAGAGCAAAGAAATCAAAAACAACAGATGAGACGATAGACGGTACAGAAAGAGTGGAAACGATTGAGAGCAGGCAAGAGAAAACGGGTGAAAACAAACGAGTGGAAGCGTGTGAAGAGGTACGAGTGAACGAATGGGGAGAACAAAGTACAGACTGAAGACAGAGAAAGGAAGACCAATAGTAATACTCTGACTGGATACACTGAGTCAAGTATCACTGATGATCAGAATGTAAACATGAAAAATAAAATGTATCAAAACTTTAACTTTGAAACAACCATATGGGATAGGAAAATTAACGATCCAAATGAATTGCCAGTAACAGAAACAACAGATATTGAATCTCCATTAAACGAGTGTAATAATAAAACAAATTATGACAAAGCAATGTTATGGCACGTCAGGCTGGGGCATGCTTCAGTAAATTATTTAAAGGCATTGCAAAGAAAATTACCCGAGAATAAAGAGCTTCAGAAGATCGTGTTCGATCAATCGATCATGGATTGTGAGATCTGTATGGGTTTCTAAAATAAACAAGTTGCCATTTAAAACAGTGCGTAGACGAGCGAATGCTCCACTGGAGATTATACATTCAGATACGATGGGACCAATTAGTCCACCTTCTCATCCTAAAGGATACAAATTTATATCTGTATTCATTGATGACTATTCGCGATTGGCAATGGCATATGCGATGAAAGTTAAGAGTGATACGGGTGCTTGCTTTGAAGCATTTGTGAAGAGTGCGCGAAATCTGCTTGGAAAAGATGCCAAAGTGTGCTATTTACGCTCTGACCAGGGAACTGAATTTAAAGGTGGTTATACGACAGAGGTTTTAAATAAATTAGGTGCAGAGTTACAGGTCTCTAGTCCTGATACCCCTGAACATAACGGTGTTGCAGAGCGGTTTAATCAGACTATACAGAAGAAGGTGCGAGCCTACATGTATGATGCAAAATTACCCGAGAACATGTGGGATTTGGCTTTGAGTGCAGCTGTCTATGCCTATAATAGGACCCCTCATAAAGCAAATGACATGATAACTCCTATGAGTAGATTTGCACCAAATCATAATTTTGATATAAACCAACTTAAACGTTTTGGCTGTATTGCCTACATTAAAGTTCAACGGAAGACTGGACCAAAGTTCCGTTTCGAAGGAAGACGAGTGGTGTTAGTTGGCTATACTCCCACTGGGTACCAATTTTTAAAACCTGAAGAAGGAAAATTTTACGAGAGCAGAGATGTGCGATTTAACGAGAAATTGGTTTATGGCGACAAATACGGTAAAGACAGCATTAGAAACTGGGCCAATTGAAGAGTGGAAACAGAAAAAGACAAATGGTTTGTGGAATTCTCTGAAAATATAAACGAATGTACTGATAAGTTAAAAACGGAGGGAGAGATTCCAATAAAAAGAAAAGAGGAAGACCTAGGAAAAATCCTGTAATAACAGACACGAATGTGACGAGTGATAACATAATAACAAATAATAATGGGCAGAGTGAATTAAGCATGAGTGATAGAGAAATTGAAGGTAAAATTATGTTTACATCTAAACTAAATGACGACTATGATAGAAAATAGAAAACCTAGAAGATGAAATGTATTGTGCAATGCTGGCAAGAATAAAATGAGGATCCTGCTACCTACAGACAAGCCATGTCATCGAGTGAATCTATTTACTGGAAAGAAGCAGTAGATAATGAGTTGAAATCAATGTCGGAAAATAACGTGTGGGAAATCATTGATCGACCAAAACTAACGAGTGATGGTAAACGAGCGAATATAATTGATTCTCGATGGGTATTTAAAAGGAAAGTAAAGGATGATGGTGAAATAAGACACAAGGCAGACTGGTTATACGAGGGTTCAAAGACAGAAACGTCTACGAGCTGAAAGAGACTTATGCTCCGGTGTCCAGACTACCACTAGTTCGAGCTGTGCTGGCCATTATAAATAAATATGATCTGGAAGTTTGTCAGCTAGATGTGCAAACTGCTTTCCTCAATGGACGATGATGAGGAAATTTTCATGGAAATACCTGATGGAATTGAAATAAGTGATACCGACAGACGAGAGAAGTATGCAAACTGAAACGAGCGTTATATGGTTTGAAAATAAGTCCAAAACGTTGGAACAAAGGTTTACAGAAGTAGCTCTAGGTATAGGCCTGATTAATTGCAATGAAGAACCATGTTTGTTTACCTGGCGGAATAATAAGAAGTTTTTGATTTTACTGTTGTACGTTGATGATATTTTAGTTGCAAGTAATGATGAATAAACTGAAAGAAGTGAAAGAACGATTAAAAAGTGAATTTAAAATGACAGATTTAGGTGTACCAAAAGAATTTTTGGGTATTGGTATAACGAGAGATAGGAAAAATAAAATATTGGTCCTGAATCAAAAACGGTACATAGAGAAGATACTGAAGAGATTTAATTTTTCAGAATCACATCCACAGAAAACTCCTATGATTACACACAGGCGGCCAACAGAGAACGAAAGCTTAGAGAAGAGAGTGAGGATCCAGAGCTGCTACGAGTGACAAAAACGAATGAAAATATTTCCGTATAGAGAAGCTGTTGGAAGTCTATTGTATCTGGCTGGTGCAACACGACCAGATATAGCTTATGCAGTCAATGTGCTAAGTAGACATCAAATAAATCCAGTGGATAATGACTGGAAAATGGTGTGAACGAGTGTTTAGATATTTAAAAGGAACGACGGATGTAGGACTGAATTATTTGTCTATCAGGATGATCTAAGAGCGTATTCGGATGCTAGCTTTGCTGATTGCAAAGGCTCCATCACAACGAGTGGATTTTTAATACAACTGTATGGAGATACATAGCCTGGAAGTCTCATAAACAAAATTATGTAGCACTATCGACTTGTCAGGCAGAATACGTTGCGATGAGCGAAGCAAGTCAAGAGTTGATTGCTATGAACAATTCTCTTAAAATAATCTTGGATCAATCATTTACTCCAATGCAACTATGGTGTGACAACAAAGCAGCTGAGGGCGAGTGCACAGACGAGTGGTGGAAATAAGCTGAGACATATGACTGAAGTGAGAGAACACTATGTGAAAGAGTGTGTAGAAAGAAACTTCATTAAAATAGGCTGGATTCCTTCAAGGAATCAATAGCAGATCTATTTACTAAACCTCTTCCCTATGGGACTTTTAAACGACTGACAGAAATTGTGTTGAACAAGACGAGTGACAATACTGAGTGACGAATGTAACGACTGAAACCATTTGAAAATTAATTTGTTTTAATTACAGGTAATGGATCTGATCAATCTAAAGAATGAGAGTTAAACGAGAGGAGAAACAGAAGTTAATGAGACGACCAATTGCCAAAGCAAGGAACCAAAAGACTGAATCTGTTCCTATAACTGGATTTAAGTTGTTATTGTTAAAAAGTTCATATATATTTGTAAACATATCATATTTTGTATTTGAGATTTGAGACTTTGACGCAAATATGTGAAGACGGGAGGGAGTGTTGGAAATCAGCGTCTCCGACATATTTGAGTGTATAGGGCCTGTACGAGTGTTTCGGCCCTAATCGGTTTCCCCCGTAGCCTTTCGGCTAACGTCTCTCGTCGTGCTCTTCACTTGATTCAAGTTGGTCGTCTATTACGGTTCAATAATATATTCATTGATAAATAAAGTT